>NC_071534.1:42970363-43060363 GCF_026979565.1 Vidua chalybeata
TAAGAAGTATGTTGAAGAGAATTTTGACCAGTGTACACTATCCATTCAGGATTAAGAGTCCATTTAATCCAAAACTAAATTTAACCTTGATTGGGAAGATTGCATGCAATAGTTTAAGAATGGACAGTTATGATTTTGTGCTTATGGCTCAGGAATGCAAACAGAAGCAGCACTCTTCCTCTTTCTTCAAAACAGAAAAAAAAAGCACAAATTGCTTGTCAAATCCAAATGAAAATTGGAGCTTATACATGCTCTGGCATATACTTTTTTATCACAATTGCATTCAAACTATTCCTGACTAAAGTGCACGCTTTTTATGAATGTTTCAGAAGGACAGTTGCTAAGTTGAATGATTCTTGACAAGTGAGGCAGCAAATGCTGGCAGTTTAATGAGCTGCAAGTTTCTGAGCACCTCTTTAGGGGGCTGACACTTTCCCACAGAGCGTTTTACATGGCCTCGGCTCTCCCACAATGGCTGACAGCACCATGACCAATCACCACTTTCACTTTACTCATCCACACGCGACCTCACCACAATTTTTCACTGTGCAGATGAACTTTAGGAACCATTTCACATTGAAAAGGCCTGGGCAAGGGTCAGTTGCCCTTTTGTATAGCCATAAAGCAATACTCTATATGCCAGTCTTTTCTCCTGTCTCACATTCCAAGAGATTTTCTGGACACCATTTAAAGCACTTGACTGAAAAATAAAGCAGTGAATGAAACTGACTTTTATAGACTCATTCTAGCTCATCTTCCCATATAACCCTGTCTACCTGAAAAGGGATTTAGTGGATGAGCTGAGTGTATACAGGGACTTGCTGAATACATAGGCCCATTATCAACTGTGGGGATTGTTTATTAACCAGGACTGATACACTACTATTTTGGAAGTGACCTATTAATTGTCCATTTAACTAGAATGTATTGAATTCTAATGAAAAAATGGAAACCATGACTAAAGCTTTTACTTGCTCCTTCAAGGTGGTCTCTGCCATGAAGGCAAATGAAGATTGTTCCACAGATTAAGAGGACATTTATCACTATATATTAGGATACAAAGGAAAGACTTAACAAAAATCAAATCAGTAACATAGGAAATAGTTGGTCATATTTGTGTCAGCAGAACACTAAACCTGCTGCATATTCAGAGTGATGAGCTGCAAACTGACATATTTAATTTTGCTGGAATTGTTGAAATGTATATTTATACTGCCTATCCCGCTGCACTGAAAAATCCTATAATCCACAAACTGAAATTTCATTTTTGTGTAACAGTTGGAATGCTTTTTAGAATATGGCTTATTTTTAAAGAAATTCTCTAGGCTACTCAGTTGGTGGTAGATTTCAGATTTTTTGCTCCATAGGCTGTTTGTTAATGCTTCTGAGCATTCTGCTCATCATTAAATTTTGTTCAGTTAATCTTTTAAAATCCATCATATATAGTGCCTTAGAGTGTAAAGATGCCTCACTATTAAATTCATCTAATATAGGTGTAGAGCTGGACCCTACATACTACCTGTACAGGAATTAATTTCTGCCTTGAGTCTCCAGCAGGAGGTTGTTTCCTTGCTGACTGACTGTTAACAACCAACCAGGCAAGACAAATTTTAAGGGGTCACATAATTTGGCTTCCTCTGTCCTTGGCTGACAACTCCATTGTGGAACTGTGGCTGGGAGGTGAGGACCAGCCCTGTTACGCCTCTTCCCTTGCTGGTGTCTCTCATCCCACAGTAGGGATGAGAGATGGTACCAGTTCTGCTGCTGCCAGACGATACCATCCAGTAAACCTGAGAATGGCTGACAATTCAGCAGAAACTTCTCAGAGGCTGCCTGGAAAAAGGTACCTAAATTCACTAAGTTTGAGGGGTAGTGTTATTTTAGGGAATAGTCATTGTACACTTGCTCAGCTTTTGATGCTCTGCTCTTCTGGTCAGAGCTGGAAGCAGGATGCAGGGGTAGTGTATGTAATATCAAATCAGTAACACATGGCTACAAAAGTATTTAGTCAACTTTGCAAGGTATGCAGATACAGACTTCATTATATTACAATATCTTCAGTATATGAGGATGTTTAAAGATACAAATACCCATGTGTATATATGTATAATATACAGAAATTGAAATGTAGTGTAGCCCCAAGGACATTTTGTAGAAGCTGCATCTGGATTTCATTAGTATTTTCAAGAGCACTATATCAATTGAAAAAATGTATTTAATTTCCCCCCCACCCCATTGCAGCTGATCAGAATAGATAGACTTCTACACAAAAAAAATGTTTAGTATTTTAGAAAATCTGCTTTTCAGGGGGAATTTGCTTTTGGCTTTGATATGAAGATGATCGGATCCTTTGTAGGAATTGAGCAGCAGCACACCTTGCAGCTGGTGTAACTATAAGCTGGAAGGGCAATCTAGGCCCATGGACTTGAGAAGGTGGACAGCAGGAGGGCAGCTTGCATCTGAATTGCCACTCCTACATCAAGATGGTAGGTGTCAGTGGCTGTACAGCCATGGCACAGGTTTCTGAGCCAAAGTGCACCTGTTTCCTGGCCTGCTTGCATCTCCCTAATTATCACATGCCATGCGTGATGACGGGCCCTATTCAACTGATCCCTGCTCCTGCTTCCTGAGTATTTGAGGAAGCTGGGTGCACTGGAAGCATATGAAGCCTCACCAAGGACTGCTTCTCATACACCGTATCTTTCTAGGGGACAGGGAGCATGGGAAAACACTATGGCTTTAGGTTTTATTGGGTATGAGGAACACAAGAGATGTATCTTGGGGTTTCTGTGCTCTTTGTGTGTACACTTCTACTTCTTCACTGCAGCTCTGTCCCTCAGCTTTGAGGCTGTAGGCTGTTTTCCAGGGTAGGGCTCCCTCTAGGTGTGCATTGAGGGGATGTGATTGTATTCACTGAAAACTGCCCTCCCAGGATGTGTTATGAGATGTCAAAGCAGGCTGAAAGGAGTAAGTCCAAGTACTCTCCAAATCCTCTAATATAGAAATTGCTGTAGTTTCCAGAATAACTAAGTGAATGATCAGGGATTTTCTGAGAAATAGATCACTCTGAAACCCTTTCATTATTAAAAAAAAAAAAAATAGAGGAAAGCCTGTTTAGTTTCTTTGAATCACTATTACAGACCACTTTTCTTTCATTTTACATTCCACACAAGGAGTAAATAAACTCATAGGAAAACTTGTTGCAGTTTATTCAGTGATGATGACAGGCAAAGAAAAGTGAAGTTCCTCCCTGACTGTATTTGAATTTTGCAGTAGCATGGGCTCTGTCCTAATATTCCTCTATGAACTCATCTGATTTTCTTTGTACCATGTCAGGGGGAGACTCTTGACTACTGACAACACCTCTAGTTGCAAGCAAGGATTTAGTCCTTAATGAACATGATTGAAGCATTACAACACACTTATAACACCAACAAATCAAAAGTGGGACAAGAGTCTGCAAACGTTATAATGAACAGCACTTAATATTTCTCTGATACGTGATAGATGTAATGGGAAATTCTCATCTATTTCTACTAGGAGAGGAAAATGTGCTGCCTCTTCTGACCCAGGAGTCTAACTCCAAATCCCGGAGAGGCATATTAAGAAGAGCTGTCTTTTCTGAAGACCAGAGGAAAGCTTTGGAGAAAATGTTCCAGAAGCAGAAGTATATTAGTAAAACAGACAGGAAGAAACTGGCCCTTAACCTGGGTCTAAAGGAGTCTCAGGTAAAGAATGTCCTTTTGGAGAAAAATCTTTAAAATGGCTTTGAAGGAGGAAAATTGAACAGTGCAGGGGCAGCCTGGAGCTCTTTTACCTGCTCTTTTATCTGCAAAGACCTCAATAAATCAATGGCAGTTTAAACCAGGGAATACTTGAACAGTTTCCTGGTTTATTTCCTGTATGTATGCATTCAAAAATTGATGTCTCCATTTTCACACAAAGAACCATGACCTCTGTGTTTCATTCACAACTCTCTTTTTTTGCTGTCCAACAGAGCCCCCTTGGAAGCTTTGGGGGAGGAAACTGCTCCATCCCATTGCTCTAAAGGCAGTAGATAAAACATGAGAGCATAGATCATTCCTTTATTCCACTGAGCACCCTTTGCACTCACAGATTAATAACTAGGGACAACGCAGTCACAGCACTTCCTCTGGAACTGTTCTGCCCAAAGAGACAGGCAACCATTCCTATGGAAAGACACTTGACTGCACAAAGAAAGAGATTTTCAGACCTGAGAGATACAATAAGAAGAAAAGCTTTGCAGGGTGACCTTCTAAAACACTCCCATTTTACTTGCCAATTCACATTTCATGGGATTTTTTGCATGAATCTGAGTTGGTCTACTGCAGGATTTTAGAGTTTAGCTGAGGGTCTAATGCCTCCAGTGAGCTGTTCTGACTGAACAGCTACATTAATAGTGGTTCTGAGCAGCAGTAGCCCAATCTGGAATCTTCGGGGCCTCACCTATCTGCAGATAAAAACAAAGGAAAAATGCCTGGCTTGAAGAGCACAAAATCTGAAAGAAACTGGGAGGAAAAAAAAAGTTTGTGAGGGCATGTAACAACAGAAAATGAGCTTGGTAGTTGCTGACAGGTAGGATTCTGAAGGTGCTGGAGTAGATGCAACCCTCTAGATCGCAGATGAAATACTGAGAGGTGACAGTAAAATTCTGTTTCTTTGTGTGCAGTAGGAGTGAAAGTGCTTAACATACGTGTGCAGAAGCTGTCTGGGGGACAGAAGAGTATGGGAGTGGTGCTGAGAGCTCTTGTCATCTCTGTCTTGGAGATTTTCAGAACTTGAAAGGCTCTCAACAATTTGATCTAACTTTGCAGTTGGCTTCAGTTTGCACAGGAGGTTAGATCTGGTGGTCTGTGGTGGTTCCTTGCAACCCGATGACTCTGACACTGTTGCAAACACTGCAACAATAAACACAAAAACAAGCAGAGTGTGGTGTTTCTCAGTGTGATGTACAGAACTGTAATCTCTGCAGGAAAACTATTTCAATGGAAATGTGCACTCACCAGTGTGCTGCCTAAAAAAATTCCCAAAATGTAATCAAATTCCTAGTATTGAAGTTATTTCCTCGAGATTATTTTCTGTTATTCAAGAGACCTTGGGTGTGTAAAATATAATGTAATGATACATAGATAACCAGTACCACTACAAGAATACAATTTTTTGATTGTGACAGACCAGATGATATTCATCTCTTTTTTTTATTCCCCTCATGAAAGGAAGAGAAGTTGCTGTGAAGGTTACTCCAATTTTCTGACCAGTTATGCTGGAGGAACAGTACATGTAATCTAAGGCAATGATTCTCAAACCTTTGAAACCACACCCCCTTTGTCTTCATATCAAGTATCTGAATATTAGATCTAAATGCAAATGTTTAAGGGAAAAGAGTGCACAATCTGAATAATTTGATTGATCACCCTCACCTTTCTTCTCTTCCTGTAAAACCAGTTCCTGGTTGTATATTCCCCCAAGCTTTCCCCAGCATTTCATAAATGCCTTTGAATCCTTGTGTTTAAGAGTTGCAACTCAAAGTTTTTGAAAAGTTGATTTTATCTCAAAATCACATGTGTTCTAGGCAACTTCTGGAAAACTAGTCAGGTAGACAAAATGTCTTTAAATTCTCAATCCCGTCTCCTATGTCACAACATGTTTTTCAAAGCTGTATGGCCAACCTGATTTTAGCTACGTTTGTGAAAGGGACAGTCATGATTCTTACAGCCTCTGTTTAATGGAGGCCCTCACACCACCAGTAATATCACTTAGTTTTCTGAATGATGGTACTAATTTTCTCTGGGAATTATCTTCTGTCTAGAAGGATGTTGCTTGTAGGAAACTCTTCTATCCCTAGCTATTGGGCTGTCCATTTTCCAGCCTAAGCTAAGTAATCATCTGTTATAGGTGGTGAAATTCAAGGAGATTATTTGTTCTAGGTGTAGTAAATAGTGATGGGAAAATCCTCCGATAGTGTCAGTTAGCTGGCTTCACTGGTTCTCTACTGTAACAACAAATAAGGAAGGAATGTGAAACTAAGAGGATGGAAAGGAAAAAAACCACTTGTTAGGGGAAAGTTGTTTAAAGCAAAGAATGATAATAAACTCTTGTTAACTTGCAAACAGGTGAAAATCTGGTTTCAGAATCGAAGGATGAAATGGCGAAACTCCAAAGAAAAAGAAGTGCTTTCTAACAGGTGCCTCCAAGAAGAAGGTCTTCAGGAGAACTACCTCTCACGATCCACCATGAATTTTACCTCCCCATGCCCATCTGTGTGGGAAATGTCTGAAGAGCGGGCAAGTCCAAGGTGGAGGGAGAATTCTCCAGGAAATTCTGAAAGACTGACAACTACACAACCACCTCCAAGAGCAAATTCATTGCAGAGCCCACTCTATTTGTATCCTGACCAAGACACTGCAAACAAGGCATCAAGTGTAAGGGAGTAGGGGCAGTTTGTAAATGGAGTGGGAGAGTGCAGGCTTCAAATGAGCAGTCTTTTAAGATTAACAGTATTTGAACATTGTAAAGCTAACTAGTTTATGCTTCAAAAATGTGCTAACGCCATTAAAATTGCAAACAACTAATGACTAAAGAAGTATTCTTCAATATTCAGTCTTTTCTTGTGTCTTTTCCAGTCTTGTACTGACCTTAAAAGTAAAATAGGAACTGATGGTAAGTAAAATGAAGTGAAGAACATGAAGCTGAATTTGTGCTCTGATTTATACATCTGCACTGTATGTGATGCTCGTTATAAACGGACTAATAGAGAATCACTTTTATCTCTCATTGTAGTCAGACCAATTAATTTCTTCTGTGCATGAGATAAAAAGAACTCTGTTTATCTCAAGACAGTAAGTGGTTTTGGGTTCTTTTAGAAATTCATTAAATAACACAATAGATTCATATGGACAAATACAAGCATTTTGGTGTGTTTTCTCCATCTGTCCTCGCCTATGTCAGTATTTAATTAGCTTTAAATAGTATGGTCACAGGTCAAGTGATAACCTCGGTAAAGTATGCAATATTAAAAGGCAACCAACCTAGTCTATAAAATGTTCCATGATTAAGTAACTCTGATGAGAGTGTGTACTGGAAGGTGCAGTTCACTGGCTTCTGTCTTTCGGTCCATGCATGAATCTACTAGCATTCTTAACTTTGAATTGCAGTGTCTTTTTTTTGGCTGTTGGTAGAATCTTTTGTCTTTCAAAACTGTAATGACAGTGTGCAGAGTTGTAGCCAAAAATGCACTAAACAACAGACCCATAACTGGGAAAATTGCTACTACAGCCAGTTCAGAAAATGACTTATGGAATGATGTACCATAGTAGCATTATTCATGGCTTGCTGCTGTTTAAACTGGTGCCAGTAAGGACACATTAGCATATAACTGTATCAAAGACAGGACAGTATTCTGTGTAATATGAGAAGCCTTGAATATTATTAAAGCTACTTAAAATTATTTGCTTGCTTAATCCAATTTAAGGATGTCAGTCTGAATGAATGAATGAATTTAGGTGTATCTGTTTTATTTGCAAATCTTCATAGCTCAAAATAGGAGCATAGCATCTATTTTCTTTTTCATGCATTTATGGATGCCTTTGTTGAGAAGAGAGATTAAAGATATTTTATGTTACAGGCAAAACCTTATGGAGAACATTATGGTTTTATAGGGCCTATTTTCTTTCTGGCATTCATATATTTTATAGGCGAAAGATTATGAAAATCTAGTCTGGCTTTTCTTATCATATATGCCTTGAATATTTCTGATGATTCTTGCCTTGAGCTCCAAATATTTTGAACTGTATTGTACATCTTTCAAGAAGCCATGCAATTGTTGTGGAGTAAGTTCTTATTTAATGTTTTACCTTTTGATAGATGATTTATTATTCCCCTTGTTACATTGTATTATCTGGGAGGTGACGTTTGGATACATTTGCAGCTAAAAAACTTGAGAATGCAATGATGATGCTTGTATCGTAACATTTATGCACGATAAGGTGGGTTTTGTACCTTGCCTTGTGCATGTCCTGCTGTCTCAATGGCCACATATGCAGTCCTAGTCTTGCATTATGTGGCATTCCTTGCATGTGATTTCCTCTGCTTGATTTAAAGAAAAAAACAAATTACAGAAGAATTAAGAAGTTATCTCTTCCTGCACTTACAAATCTTCATTAGTGCGAGCTGCCTCAATACCTACCCTCAGAAAGCCTTTGAACACGTTATATATACTGGTCAGTAATGAGAGGAGTTTATTCCTGTCTTGCAATTGAAATCCCAGAACCAACTCAGATTCTGCAAGAAACATTTGGTGGGGGGGGGGAGAGAACAGACAGATTGTGTACACATAGGGATAAATTTGGTGTTGAAGTCCTGCCCTGTTTGACCAGCTCCTGCCTGAAGAACCAGCTAGGCTTAGTAGCCCAGATGTTTGTGAAATTGCATTGCAGGTATTTGCAGAGTACCATCTAATGATCAGGTGGTGGTATATACATGTGCATCTGTTCATCAGTGCTTCCCATTTTGGAGGAAATCTGTACGGTGGGTTTTTTTTTAATCTCACCTTTAATGGAAAGGGAGCCTTCTCAGCTGCTCATATTGTTTTACTGCAAGTCAATGAAGCCTCAGTGCTAGAAGTAACACTTTTGGAGATGGGAGATGCAGTTCAGAATGATCCTTGGGAAATTCTTTCAGTTCATGGTGCTGCAAGCACAAAATACGAACTACTGTCAAAACTCTGAGCTGATGTGCTGAACAGAATGCATCTGAAGGCTGTCTCACTGAGGCAAAGATCAAGCAAGGCTCATGCAGCATTGGTTTCACAATTGTAATAATACAGGTGTTTTAAATCAAACAAGTTCTGTGGCCTGTTAAAACTTAAATAATTTCAAGGTTCTCCAAATCTCTTAACACCTCCTGTCAGTATTCTTATTCCACAGCTAGAATGCGGTTTCAGTATGCCAGATAAAAGATTCTTTATCTGAAAATGCTGACCAAGCTTTTTAAAAAATCCTAAAAGTATACATGCAAATCTTCAATTATATCTAAAATAGTCTGATTCAATTAAGATTTAGGCCCAGGAAACACACAGTTTTGATTCCTCTGATTTTGTGCTATATAAAGTAGAAGGTTCCCTTCAGTCCATACTGTGAAAACTTGGTAAATGAGAAATAGCCTGTACAAATACGAAAATATTTTTACAGTGCCAGTATTTGTGAAGGATCAAGTGGTATTTAGTTTCTTCAAATATGGTATGCATACTAGTTCTAGAAAGAACAAAGAGAGCACAAGTATGCAAAGTGCCCAGCAGGTATTTGAACTGCTTCATAACAGACACGGTGCAGAGGTGAAAGGTGTAGTGCAGCCGGTATAAGGGAGTGACATGGTAGGTACCAGTGACACCCAGGTTAAAATTAGTAATATGCTACTTGGACTTCAAAGATTTGACCTGATGGATGATCTTGCAGCATGGTTGTAGGGTATCTGAGGTATTTCCTGTGTGTAGCATTTTTGAGACTACAGTTACTGGCTATGGAGTATTATGATGGACATTTATTGAGATCCAGGGACTGGGAGAGTTCGGGTACCTCAAATTGCAAACTACAGTTAAAAACCTCATCTCTTCAAAGGCTGCAAACAAAGCAGATACTTATACTCACTGGGCACCTCTCTGTTTGTTCTGGCAACTTATCAATGCTAATGTAATACAGAATACAACAAAGAAAGGGAGGAAAGACAGAGACTCAGTACTCGCTTTGTTAACTGAGCTGCAGACTTCCATGTTCTCAGTCAGGCTATGCTGCTGAACAGAGATCTCTGCCCAACCCAGCAGCCTCAGGAGCAGAAGAGACTTTTCTCATCCCACCTATTGAAGATCCTTCATATGGGTCTGAATGTGGATCTTGAAAGTATATTCTTAAAGTCAGGCAGAGGAGCTTCCCTGATACCCAAGAAAAGGCTGCTGATTTCCTTCTAGGTCTGGCTCTTGGACTTTTAAAATGTATCACAATGCAGATTTTTGCAGTCTATATCAGGCACAGCCACAGTCATGGTTTTTTTTGCATGTGAATGACTTTGAGCCTGTGAACATGAGAGGCCAGCTAGCTCCTCCATGGACCTCATGTAACATTGTTAAACAGTGGATTTGCTGACCACAGGTGTGTCAGCACTTAAACTTTAGTTGTACATATTTACAGTATAAAATGATTTTCTGAAAGTTATCTTGCTTTTATTGATCCTTTGCCAAACAGGAAGTAAGTGTTATGATCTGCTGAGAAAAGGGCTGCTTTAAGGCACAAAACTGCATTACTAATTTCAGTGTCAGAACAGTAGTACAAAGGTCAAATGTCACTCCTGAGCTGCAGTAATACATCAGATTTGTTTTATCTGCTGTGATTTACTAGTACTGGGTTTTAAATACCAGTTGCCATCACTGTAGCCACACAGCTCCTCTGATGAATGTATGTTCTGCAGTCAAAAGACTGACATAAATTAAGTACATTCACATGCTTCAGCACCCTCTACCAACTAGACTGTTACTGATTTTCACATACTAGAAGGAAAGACAAACCAGTTTCATGATGATAGCTGTAAATCCTGTGCCTTTAGAAAGGAACAGAGAGGAATTAGAATCCAATTAACTTGAGACTCAGCTTTGAACCACGGGGAGACCTACAGAGAAAAAAAGTCCCTACAGGGAAAGGTTCACAGTGGATGAAATTTTTGGCAGCTGAGGAAGTCTTTAAATGACCATGCTTCTAAGCTGTGTACCTGCTGACTGCTGCTCACTTTTACTGGAAGGTAAACTGGGATAGTTAAACCTGGGTCTGAAATTCCTCCATGCAGACTTGCACCAGAATTCATGGCCAGAGAATGGCAACTCCTTGTTTTTTTATTGGTTGTAATTCTGAGTGCTGAAGCTGGGCATGGTGGACAGGGATGTCAGAAGGTAACATCTCTATAGTGATCTTTCAGTGCTTTCTAAAGCACACAGAAATGCCACTTTTTAGAAGCATCCAACCTTGAGGAATTCTTCAGTTTTTCCAAGTAATTTTTATTTACAGGTCAATATTTGAATGCAGATAGCTGAACATACATGTATGTTGTGCAAAGAAGACAGTTTCAATTTGTTTCTGTTTTGTGATCATGGGTTTAGATAAGAGCTAAACTATGAGTGACATTAGCCACTTAATCTACTATGGAAGCATCAGCACATACAAGATTCAGTCTAAATTTAAGATACACTATCAATACCATTTAGTGCTTTATGAAAGGAACAAAATGAATTTTCAGTCACTGGGAGTGTCTCTGTTGTATCCTTCATAATTCTGAAAAAATGGAAACACTATGATGAGGAAATCTCTGATGTGCAAAAGCCAAATCTAATAATTGAAAAAAAAATAATTGGACTATACAAAAATGTCAGTATTCTGGGATTATCCTGTAGTGCTTCATGGAATAAGGTCTGAAGAACAGTGAATATGTTTTTAATTCCTAAATTTATTTGGTTGACAAGAAAGTTTAATAGAAAGAGATCATTATACAAATTGAAATTATACCATTACTTACCTATTTTGTTGTACGTGATGCTTGTGCTTAACTGGAAGCCAATCCTGATTTTCTGATTTTACATTGATTTTACAGAATTGTTTCTCTTAAATTAATATTCTGCTATAAAAGTGATGGATTCTCAAACTCCAAAGCTTTTGATAGTAGCACACAATTTTACATTATCAAATTCTCCTAACCAGTTATGCTGCTGTCTTGGAGGAAATCATGCAGGAGATGAAGTATTCCCCTGTGCAGAAAGCAACCATCTTTTTTCTGTTTGAGGCATCGGTGGCCACAGAGAAAACCATGCCCTTGTCAGCCCACTGCTGAATTGTTTCCTCAATTGCAAGTGGAAGCAAAGCAATGCTAGCAATACAGGAAGGCTTTTGTTTTACCAACATGCCTCGCTTCAGCCAAAGGCAAAACTGAAATGTAACACTAATGAGGATGAATGACTGTGGATAACACTTAGATGCACTGTTCCTTGTGTGCTACCCACTATCTCATTTTCTCTGTTTTCACATTTCTGTACAGCAAAACGTTCCCGGGGTTTAGCACTTTGGCGGAGGTGAGAGTTTTTTGAATGACCTGTTCTGTTTGCGAGGTTTTCCGCCTGACCCTCAGCTGCACCCCTTGGGACGTCCTGCCAGCTGCGGGTACGGCTGATTTCTGAGTCACCATGCAATTCGCTTGCAATTACTTGCCACCAGGCAGGACCATGGGGGCACGGCCACCTCCCATGGGAACACGACCGCCTCCCACCCTGTGGCAGTGCGGGGCGCGGCGCGTCAGCGTCGTCCGCGGTGCCCCGGGGAGCGGGGCGGGCCACAGCCGGTCTGGAGGGAGCTTTCTGCCGTCAGCCTCTTGGGCGCAGTGACCCCGCCTGTGTCTGTCACCCCTCGCCTCTGACGCAGAGTGGCTGGCATGTCTGTGCCAGTACGCGGCGTTATTACCCTGGCACCGCTTGTCTCCTCAGTGAAGGGCGGTCGCTCCGCTGCAGCGTTTGGGAGCCAGCAGTGACCCCTCGCTGGCATGGGAGGCACACACTGCCAGCGGGCTGCTGTACTCCGCGACTGCGGCTACTCCAGATGGCCGCATTAATGCTCCATTGTAGTAGCTATTAATTGCTACTACATCTTCTATGATCGCAGCTAGATGCAGGCAGTGTGGTCGTCCCCCTCTGGTTCTGTCTGTTTCCTCAGAGGAGTCTTCCTTTGCTCTCTTTGGAGCTGTGTTTTGTTTCCAGAACTTCCTCAAAATCTGTCCATGAATGCTGCTATTTCGTTGTGTGTTTGTGGTATCTTACTGCACGAGGAACTGCAGCTAGTAACTTCTTCAGGGCAAGCGCAGTGTAATCCATTGCCTTTCCACTATACCTGACACAGCAGGGACCAGACACAAATTGTGAACACTCACAGCTTCTAGCTGCAAAAGTACATCAGCCATCTACCTGATAGGAGATATCTGAGGATATTTGCAGTCACAGGCATGTAAATAAAATCTTGTTTCTCTGGTCTGCATAAATGCTTCTTTGACATCTTTCTCTGCTAGGTTTCTCAAGCCCAAATTTAGTGTCTTTATTAAATAATCATCAGCATTTTACTCCTTGTTCTTGCTTGCCTGAGCTCCTGCTACTGTCAGCAACCATCAAGATCATGGAAGGCCAGAAAAGAGCATTTAGTGGTAAAAAAGTAAAGAATATTAAAGATAAATCCATGTTGATTTTATCTACTTGCTTAAACGTCTCAGACTCTTGACTACAAAAAAGTTTTGTTTTATGCACAGCCAGCAGCACCACCCTGCTGCTAGGAAAATGTGATTTCCTTAAAATATCTGACAGCTTTCATATTTTTATTTGCAATGGAGTTTGTAATCATTACTGTAAAACCCAAGTCCTGTGTCAGCATGTGGAATGGGAAAGAGACTTATTGCTACTCCCTGCTCAGCCCTTAGACTGAAATGCTATTTGGACCAGAGTTCTGACTTACTTTTCACAAACTTTTCCTTTAGGAGTTTCTACTGAAATCAATGAAGCTATTACAGATATAAAAGAGCATTCAAAATGAATAAAAATACTAGATTTTATGGGACATATATGTAAGAAATCAGTAAGTAGTATGATGTGAATGTAAAAGTCTGGCGTAGGCCCTGCCATTAAATGAGCTGATCAACATCAATGCCCCTCTTCAGTGTTAAGCAATATTCTGCAGGTAGGTATGTATGTAGAAATGGGGGGAAACATTTTCTTAGGGTAAAAATATACTTTATTGATAGTATACAGATGTACCAAGGTTTAACAGATTGAATCTTACTTTCAACTATGTTGTACCTATGTTTCAGCTTCTGTAAGGCTTTCCACAGGGTCCCACTTGACACCCTTATCTGCACATTGGAGAGACATGGGTTTGAAGGCTCGACTATTTGGTGGTTAAGGAATTCACTGGTTGGATGCACCCAGGAGATTGAGCAGTGGCTCTTATGTCCAGGTGGAGGCCAGTGACATGTGGTGTCCCTCAAGGTTCTGTCTTGGGACTGGTGCTCTTCAGCATTTACCTCAATGACAGTGAGAGTGGCATGGAGTGTATCCTCAGCAAGTTTGCAGATATGAAGCTGAGCAATGCAGCTGACACAACAGAAGGAGGGGATGTCATCCAGGGGAACCTGGACAAGCTTAAGAAGTGGGCCCACAAGAACCTCATGAAGACAGTCTGAGAGTTGGCACTGTTTAACCTATAGAAGAGAAGGCACCAGGGAAGTCTCATTGCAGCCTTACGTGACTTAAAGATTGCTGATAAAAAAGAGGGAGTGGCTTTGTACATGGATAAGGAGTGACAGGATAAGGGGGAATGATTTTAAACTAAAATAGGAGAGATTTAGATTAGAGGTCAGGAAGAAGTTCTTTACTCAAAGGCATGGTGAGGCACTGGAATACATTGCCCAGAGAAGTTGTAGATGGCTCATATCTGGAAGTGTTCAGGGCCAGCTTGGGTGGGGCCCTCACCAGCCTGATCTAGTGGATGGCATCCCTGCCAATGGTGGAGTGGGGGTTGGAACTCAATGATCATTAAGGTCCCTTTCAACCCAAGCCATTCTGTAATTCTGTGTATTTATCTAAACTGTATGAATCAGCCATAGTATAGTCTGCCACAGTGTAACATGCAAGAACATTTATTTATCTAATGCTAGAGCACTCCTTTTTATTGGTGCATTAACCGACATACACACACACGAGGCTTTATTTAGTATTTCATCTGCATTGGTCAACTGTGTCAGCTTCCAAAGGATTTAAAAAACACTTTCCTATTAAAATTACTGTGAAAGTGATATTTTAGAAGTTCTATTTTTTTAAATCTTTATAAGCAACATGCTGAAGACTACTTGTCAAGGGATTACAATTTAGCAACTATTTTCTGGCATAATCCTACATTTGAGGATTTTTAAGTAGCTTTGTACTTTATTGGAATCTCTCCTAAAACAGTGAATGAAGTCAGAGTCACTCATCATATTTGCTTCATTACTAATTGATAAACCGGTGCCTTCGGATGATGCCATTCCATTTAATGAATTGCTGATGATCCCCATTGACTGCATCTGTATTGGAAACAGGAAAAGAAGTTCAACTTGTAACTACACATACAACAAACCTTGAAAATACTACTGCAGAAGACAACTGAGGTGTCACTCCTTTGGGCTGTGCTATTCCAGATCTTTCACATACTTACTAAAGGTATATGTAAAGATCCTTACATAGAAAACATTGAGTTTTTATCCTTATGGTATCTCTGCAACTTTTAACTAGTCTGAATTTTCTTGATATGCTAGTAATGAATACTTCATCTGAGTTTAAGTAGAGGAACCCTGGTTTGGTAATCCTTATTTCCTCTTGAAGTATTATAGCAAATCAGTCTTGAGATTTTTTTTTAGCTATTTATTTTAATGCTTTCTGTGAAGGGAAGCTTCTAACATGAGCATCCGCCAGTGCTGTTTATTTAATCTGTGTTCTACAGGCTGTGATCACCTCTCAGAGTAGGTGCTTCACAACAAAAGCAAGTTTAGAATTTTCCTAATTATTAACAGAAAAACACAGATGCAAAATATGCAATGCATTAATTTTTGTAATTGTATTTCTACCCTGTGTAGAAATATCCATGGCACAGAGAAGTCAATACTTCAAAGGTTTCCCTCTTAGTAATAGCTTCAAAGGTGTTTTAGAAAAAATAAAGCATTTCAATACACCAAAAGTGTGTAGCTACTTTAGAGTTTGCTTCAGCTACAGATTGAAGCAGAGGTCAAGCTTTGAGGTTGAAGACATCTGAACTTCAAGGCCATTTTAACCCAGAACCATGGCTGCATTTGGATGATGGAGTTTCCATTTGTAACTCAGAGTCACCCTAACCTGGACTGCATTTTATGGTAGGGTACAATTCAGCCTATTCTAGTGATGAGCTGCTTACTGTTTTAAAACTTGTGTTCCCCACCTGTGTTCATAAAGTTGAAAGGTGATCTACTAGTGTAAGATACTAGTTTATTAATCACTTTTTTTTTTTTAGTGAAACAAACACCCTGGCAGTGTAGCCATTTTAGAGAACAGGCACACAGATTTTATTTGTTCAGCCAAAACCACAGTTAATTTTAGCTATAAATGAACAAAAAAGGCAAAGGTCAGGACTTCTGGCTAGTAATGAGAAGACAGAAATGGAAATAACAAAGAATTTCATCCAATGATTTATATATAATCTCCCATAATTTGGAATGGAGTTTTGAAATTGTTTTGTGACTGACATCAGACTTAAGCAATGCCACTGTTGTCTTGAAGAACTTATCCCAGCATAAAATTATTGCCTTAGGAAGGAGCTCTTTGCATCAGACAGCAATGATACTTGACTTGCTTAGAATGTAAATCCAAATAAAACTTAACACAATTATTAAGCATTTATCATGGTTCACCCACACATCTTCTCTACTGGCCTAGAAAAAAACAAGTCATTCCTGGCTCATATATGAAGCTACAAAAGGCTCTAGACTTTGTACTTTTGCGTGTTGTTCATGTATGTCATATTAATTAAAATGTTGCCTCACAGATATGGACTTCTATAATGCCATCTACATTTCTGCCAGTTTATAACTAAGTCACATCCTCTAACAGAAAGATGACTGTATCTTTAACAAAGTCCTGCATTTTGCTGAATAAGAGCTTCCAAGCCCAAGTGGGAGCAGACATTGCCCCCTCCTTGAAGTCACCCATGCCACATAACTGATATAAATGAAAGCTATATCTTGCCTTTTCTGTTACTTTCTCGACTCCAGTCTTCAGCTCACGTACCATATTGCTGATTTGCTTAGCTTTGCTAAGGCTGTCATCAGATAGCTCTTGATGGTGCTCAATATACTGGTTAAAGTGGGAAAGTGGTTCTTTCCAGGCTTGCAAAAGTTTCAGTATCACGTGAGTTAGTTCTTCTCTCTTATAAATTGAAGCAGTAGAGAATGTGTCTGTTACTTTGCAGCAGATCATATGAATACTCTTAGTCTCATTATGAAATCTCAGTGGGATTAAGATTTACATCTGCAATTGACTACTTAAACACCACTCTGTCTCTGGTTATTTGTATATATATAGTAACACCCAGAAGTTGTACTTGTCATGTTTTCAGCTAACACGAGCAGGGCCTCATTTCCCATTGCCCTTCCAGGGGACCTTCTAGAAGGACGTCCTGGGGGAATCTCCTCATTCCACCACATCCAAAAACCAAAATGTTAGTATTTGTCTTTGTCTGTCTCCTAGAGGCAAAAGTGTCTCCCACTGATGTATCTCCAACATCGCAATTTGCTTTTTCTCTGTAGGAGCAAACTCTTCCTACTCTTCTCTGAACTAATAATGATTTTTTTTTTCTCTTTGCCATCACAACTGTGATGTAAACAAACCTGTTGTTCTTTTCCCCTTATCTAGCTACCAATTCAGAGATGACTGTTATTTCTTTCTCATGATTGCTTTTTGTACTTTGCAGTGATACTGATTAATATAACTTATTTGCCACACACAAAAGTTTCTAAGTTTTTGTTCCACAGAGTTTGCCTCAACAAAATCAAAGGATGTCTGTCAGTCATTCTGACAAAGTACTACTGCAATATCCTTATTATAACTAGTATTTACGGTCCAGTTTTAGGTACCACATACAGATTTAAAATTCAAATAATTTAAGATTTATATGCAATATCTCTGTGATGTGCACATGTTTGGGGTCAAAACTTTCATCCAGATTGTTGATGAAGCTCCGGAAGCATAAAAACCTCTCTGCCTGTCTCCAGCCCGACTGGAGTGGGGGACCATTACCGCATGATGGATGAGACATTTTGGGGTTCTGACAGGACAGGAGGTATATTCCCCTTTCTCCAGACCAGGGAGAAAGAAGGCGGTGTGACCTGCAGAGTCCCCTTCCCGTCTCCCAAGCCTCGCGGTGCCCCCTTTTGCTCTGTCTCTGTCAGCCCACGCCGCCATTGCCCTTACCGGGATTTTCTGGGCGTATTCTTTGCCGTTGGGGGTCAGCATCCCCGACGTGTGGCACTTCCGAGCGGGCCTCCCCAGCTCGTTATCACGGGGAGGAAAGTGTTTTTCCTACGGCAGAAGAACACCTAGACGTACACCGAGAGCACCACCACCCCCCTACATCCCCCCACCTTTTCCTCTATCCCGCCCGTCGGCAGCCGATCCCAAGGCAGTTGCAAGCCCAGCTCCGAGGCGGCGGGGCCGGCCCGGCACTCACCAGCTCGGCGTAGAGCGCCGTGGAGAGGCTGTGGATCCTGCCCGAGTGCCGGATCACGCGGTCGAAGAGATCGGCCACGGTCAGGGGGTGACAGCCAGCGTCCCCCGGAGCGCAGACCAGCAGCCACAGCAGCGCCAGCGCCGCAACCGCATCTGAGGAGAGGGCGGCGGCGTCGGGGCGCGGAATGTCGGGGTGTCTCCCCGCCCGGCCCGACCCCGCAGCCCGCCCCCTCACCTGCTCGCCCCTCCGCCCGGGCGAGGGCCACGGCCATAGCGCTGCGGAGCCCGTGCCCGGCACGGAGCGGTTGCGATCGGCCGGCGATGCCCCCGCATCTCCTATATATGCCGGGATCTCACAGTGATGACGGGTGTCTCCCCTGACGTGCGCAGCCCGCGGCCACCGTGAGCCAGCCCGCCCGGAGCGGGGCTCACGGCTTGGCAGGCGGACGGGAGCGTCCCTTGCACCGACGGGACCGACTGCCCTCGGCAACCCACCGGGCCCGGCCGAAACGGGACTGACTCCTGGGCTCGGTGCTGGGGCCGCTACCGACCTCCACAGCCGCCCGCTCGTCACAGCCCTCTCGTGGGCAGAGGGGCGGCTCCGGCCCCCCGCACAGAAGCGGCGTGGTCAGGTCCGTCCCAGGGTGTCCGAGGGGGTAAGGGCGGGAGAAAGGAGACCAGGAAAATAAATTGCTCATGTTCGTGGTAACGGGATTTACAAAAGGTCAGAAATGGGCAAAACGAGGGGTAGGAGAGAAGCCTGGTCTGATGAAATTCATCTCTTAGCCATCTTTTCAAATCACACTGTTATGATCAGCTCTGCTTTTCCTGCTCCATTGCAGGTGATGAGAGGTAAGACTGCTGAAGTTGTAATAGCTGGTGGCTGCAAGTTTAATGGTGCAAATATACCTCAGGATGGTTGATCCCATGAGGCTAAATGCTCAGGGGGTAGTGCAGCAAAGGACTTAGATCAGGATTCCTAAAGGAGTGCAAGTCCTGTGGCCATGGTTGGTGTCCTCTTATTTTGGTGCATGAGATCTGAGCAACCCTCAGGACACATAAGAAAAGTTGAGATGCTGGTCATGAGGAAAATTAGTTGATTCTGCCCTTCTTACTGGGGTTTTTCACTGCCAAGGGAAAAGTCTACATGAGGAGACATGTGCTATGAAATTGTTATCTTTTCTCCCCAACCATTATGCTGGAGACAGGTATCTGTTTTCTAGCCCCTGAATCCTGATTTCATTTATGGAAAACAGAAGGAATATACCTCTGCCAGAATGATGAAAATCATCCCTCTCCCCACCTTATAAGAGCAGCTGGGTGACTAGAACTCATTCTGGAGATAGAAGACATGAGTTTGACTAGTTCTTGGCCAAGGTGAAATGGAGCTCTGTCACCTATATTGTGTGTGGGTACTAAAAAAACTGGTAGAAAACAAGTAGAGGTAGCTACTTCTCTAGCCAGATGTTAAACGTAATTGTCTGCCACTGCTTCTGCATAAAGTCAAGAGGACATTTCTAAAGGACTCATGTTTTGAAAGTCTGGTAGCCCAATGAATCTGTAGGATAATTTTAATCCCTCATTTTTTAGAACTTCTAAAATTAATTTTAAAACCAGATGTGCCTAAGATGTGCCTAATGAATAAAACAATGTAGGTAATTTCAGTGTTTAGTGCTGCTGAGCCAGTTCTTACTGGGGACCATACCAATATGGCAATAGTGCTGAGCTCTTTGCTAGCTGATAAACTGCTTAATGTCTTGTGGTCCAGCTGAAGGGTTGGAATATTAATAATAATGAGTTCTAATAATTATCATAAAACAAGCAATCATGCATATGACAGGATCTGAAAAACAATGGTAGTTTGCATATGGGAAACACATGGATCACTGACTTATTTTTATTGGCCAATAGCCATTTTCTTTTCTTTTTCATGCGTCTTGGAGAAATCCTGATATATGCATATCTTAAAAAGGTTCCTTGAAATATTAAATTTTTAAGTTTTGAAGGAGCAATGAACTTCAACTCTGGAAAATGTAAATTACTTGAACAGCAACTCTGCCCATTCCAGCTTGCCAAAGATTTATAGTGCAAGATCAACTGGAGTTCATTATGTATTCAAGAATCACTCCTGAATTTACATCATGAAGGTGTAAAAGCTGGAATAAAAAGCTTTGTTTCAATCAAATACTGTCCACTATTGGTTTGAACGTTTTCCTATAACAACAGGCATATTTTACAGCTCAGTAAGGGACATGTCACACACTTCTTCTCTGAAAGTTGACAATACAAGCTCTTGAATAAAACAAGATGAAAATTATCTAACCTGGATCTTAAAAGGGAAATTAAGCTACCTGCTTAAAGGAGTAAACCACTTTCTGAAGTCTGGATCTCAGATCTGTGTTTTTTCTGAGTTCTGTAAACAGAATCACTTCATGTAGAATTGTTTGACTTTTCTCTTCTTACTTGTCTTCTCTCCTCTCTCTTCTCTATGGAAACAGCTGTCCAGTTCATGTCTCCCTGCTTTCATGTAGTAATCAACTTGCTGATTTTGTCTTGATTTGTGTTGTTCTTGATTGTTACAATCTTGAGACTCCAAAGATATAGACAACACAAGGAAAGTAAAAACACATAGTATTTTTCATTAGATCTATTGATATAGCTGGGAAAACAGAAACAATGTTTGCAGGAAATGTGAACTTCTTTCAGCGTGAAGCTGAAAAACTGTCTGCTTGATAAACTATCCTTTTTTTTTTTTTTTAAATCAATGGTTTGCAAATCTCATCTTGCTCTGGATTGTATATTTCTTGCCTTTACATCTGTCTACTTCTCCTTCTTCTCACTCTTCACAGTACAAACATTTTTTAGTCCTTTCATCTTAAAGCAACTGGTTCTTGTCTCTAGTTGTCATTCTGGGCAAAATCCTTCCCTATCCTGCATCTCATTAAATAACCTCACTCACTGAGAAGTTGCTTCCATTCACTAATTCACTAATCTCTGTGGTGCATGGTCTTGCCTGTTGATTCTCAGGTGAGCTCAGGGTGATGAGTATAGAGTGAGCTAGTGCAGAGAAATCTCGTTTTCTGTTTGCAAATGTAGCCCAGGAGCTGAGGGAGCATGTGCTTGACACATCAAATGGAGCTGGTGCGCTGCTTCTTTTCCTACTCCTCTGCTGGACAGCCTCATACAGGCATTGCATTTTTGCCTCCCTTGGGGCTACAGAGATGTCTGCTGTTTGTGACTATGATTGTAGCACACACGTAGAGAGTAACATGTTTTTGAAACATCTGCTGTATTCCAACCCTCTGGAGGAGATGAATTCCTTAGCTGGTGTGCTGGCTACTCATGAGAATGAACTTCTGTGCTATTTTAGGTGAGACCTGTATGCACATAAAGATTAAGTAAAACTGAAGATATAGACCCAGTTACAAATTCAGGTACTGTAAGTTCTGGAACCCTTCATTATTATTATAATGTGTTATTTTATATCCTGCTAAAGTGGTAGAATCAATTCTGTAAGGACAGATTGCAGTCCATGTGGAGTGCCTGAGCAGAATATTGCCGTGCTAAACAGATATTACTGTAAATCAATTTCACCATAGTAATGATCATACTAATGTATGATTTTCACCATACTAAGCATCATGCAAGTCAAATGGGAAAATCAGTGTCTTAATGCTTTATTTATGATTTTTTTAGGATATTGTTTCAATTTATTTTTTAAGAGGAGAACATTCATGTTCTCATCACTATTGGCTTCAGTGGGCTTACTTATATGTGTGAATTTAGATCTATCTGATAGAAGATTTACTTAATATTGATTTGGGAAGATAGATCGAATCACAGGAAAAATAGGTGAAAACTCTGATCTTCACTGAAACTTGAAAGGGTAATACACCCTATGAAATCTTAACTTGGAATTTTAGGTCTTTTTCTACACAAATTTTTGCTTGTGAAATTTGATTATTTCAACTTTACATTATATATTTTATATAAAATTTTGTATATTTCAGTTTTGCAATTGGTCTTGAATGTAGACTGGATTTCAGCATGAAAGGTAGAATCTATAATTAAAATATTCAATACTATTTAGACAATGAAACTTTAGGAGAAAAAAAGTTCTGCATTCTGGGATGTTCAATTCCATTGAAGAATGCTCTTACTTATAAATGCAAAATATTTCTAAAATATATTAAAAATATTTGAAAAAGAGAAAGACATGGTTGAATCCTACTACTTGAATATTTACATATATTCTTACTGTCTTAGTATTACTGAGAGGGGTAAGGTGTCATATTTTACCAGCTGCAGATTTGGAAAATCCTACAATGGAATTTCATTTTCCTCTAAACCACTATAAAGGAAACCAGTCTTCTCAAGAGAAGCTACACCCTAGCTATAAATGTGCATCATCATGCTTTCTACATCTTAGAGTGTCCATATAGGATAGTCTACGCCGTGTCTCTGATGTGCTGTAATAATACTAGGTATTTCAAGCTTAGCTGTATTTTTCCTGATATGAAGTGTGTCACTGCTGTGTCAATAGCATCAGTAGTAACATGTGTGTTAAAAAAAGTTAAATTTTAGAGGATATGGGCTTGTATTTCAACAATCTTTTTTTGTAGAGGAATATAAAATGATGTATTTAATGTTTGCAAGTGCATCAAGCAAAAATGCATTCTTTAGCTCATGATCTGAAATTGTCTGGAGATAAATTTCAGGCAAAGTCATTACCTCAGTTCCAAGAATTTTAAGGAAATGCAGATATCTCTGTCACACAAAGGTGGCAATTTCAAGGCCATGTCCTGGTGCCCACTCAGATCTCTAATAGGCTTTGGCTGACTTTAATAAACACTGGGTTAGACCATCATGCTTCACTGACTGGTGAAGTTGTTGTGGCTTCACTGGTGTAGCTTCACTGATTTAGGTGTATTTACTTTTGGTTCACTGATGTCACAGAGACATCAAAGAGGTTTCAGTCCTGAGTCTATATTATTGATAAGCATTTGCAGTTGAAAATGAACTACAACCCCCAGGGTTAATTCTGTAATATCCACCTGGAAAGAATACATGCTTTGTCCTCTGTTTAGGAAATCAAATTATTTAGAGCATTTAGTGAAGTAGGGAAGAAGACACTACGACTGTCTACAGATTTGAAATTATGCTTGATTTAAATTTCATTTAAATTGTAACTTCCCATCTGCCACCATATTGAAGTCATCATTGTAGAAGAGAATCTTGTCAAAGGTACCAAAGGTCCAAGTTTTCTATCAGTGTAGTACGGACATAACCTAACTGCAGTTAATTTAACATCTGTCTAGTGTCAGGTGTTGCCAAGATGTGCCTTCCTCACTCACATAGTAATATTTTACTGCATAGAGGACTTCCAATATCTCAAGGTTTGCTTTTTTCATAACAGGAATCACAGGAAAAATGACAAAATGACATATAGGTCCTCAATTTTTAAAACTACTTTGTAGTTTCTGCTACATTATTTTCATATTCTCAAATGTTATTTGATTGCTTCTTGCTGAGGCTGGAAATACTAACTATGCTATGGAATCTTCCTTTGCCCTCTTTGTGCATAAAAGCTAGTATGTTTAATGACATGATTGGACGGTATTTTTTCTCATGGTTTCCACTTTGGTTTATTCAACTGAATAAGTGGCCATTGAATTTTCAGTTTTCTCCTGATGATCACTGTATGTCTCATGCCTTCTGTACTACTCACTGTTCTGACCCATTCTGAATACATAATCATTTTCCTTTTGGAATCTCTCTATTGCTCTCAAATATATGTCTGTTCACACACATTAGTTAATTTATTATCCCAGCATATTCCTGAGGTGGATGAATGCTATCATGCCCATTTTGTAGATAAATGAAAAATCACAGTGAAATTACATGCTCATTTGGATAGTCAATTTGCCATTCAAAGGATAGGAACAGTGCTTGAAGAAAAGCCTCACATCATATATGAAAAGCTTCATATATAAGTAATATCTTTACTGAACTCAAAGTCTTTTGTTTAGGTCTCCGATGTGCTCTTCTGAAGATACTTCCCTCACCACAACCACAGGGGGAAAAAATAGGTAGTTTCACCCACCTCTGCTTGGAACCCTGAAGTATTTTTCATGTAAGGCAAGAAGTTGATAGCAATGGTAAGTTATTATTCATCTCTGGGGAAAGGGTCAAGATATTTGTTGACACTAAGGTTGCACTAAGTGAGACCTGGGAACATTTTGTTCCCTCTCAAGCTGTAAAGGGGCTGTGCTGTAATTCGACAGAACTGTCAGTCTTGTCTCCAGTACTCAGACATTGATACATGGTAGGTATTCCCTTCACCAAATATTCCTAGTATATGGATATTTTCTCCAGTTCTCCCCTGCCTTCTTGTTTTGAGATACCTATTCAACCTGTTGCATACTTTTTCCTATATCTTTTACAAGTCTTTCTCCTCAGACCTAGCTTCTAGTCATCCTATCTACCTCATTAAAACCTAATACTCATTCTCTTCCTTGCACCAGACTTTTTGCCCCATTCTATTTTCTTTCTCACTAGTCAGGCCTGAAGATTGACAGAATGTACCTGAAGCTTGGAAGGAAAAATTCAGGTCCTGTTCTCCTCTACCTGCTCTTCCCAAACTGCTCTACATGGGACTGGTACACATCTTCTCTGTGTTTGAATCAGGCATATTCTTCTTTCAGGGTCTCAGAGTGCAGCATGGAAACAGGCAATGCAGGCAGGATGGTGCATACTCTGAGTTAAGTGTCATGGCCAAGATTTTTTATCCCCTGGTAGTTTAGAGCTGCATCATCTCTGGGATGAAGAAGGTTGAGTGGAGGGGGAATTGGTTAGAAAGTTTCCAGCTAATACCAAGAAGATTAAATTGCATTTATACAGAGTGTTTTCCTTTTTCAAAAGGTTACCAATTGACAATAAGAGGGTGAATTTGCACAATAATAGCAAATACCTATCAGATCCAGTTTACATTTGAGTTGTACATGGCTTTTGTGGAACAAATCCTGTTCCCTTAACTTAAAGACTTTTCTAGTCCCTGCCCACTCCACCCACAGTACCCAGGGGTTGGGGGAGGCAGCAAACCAGATCTTCATACTCCTAGGAGGTGCTAACAGTATGCACTATCCCACTTACAGGTTTGGAGGTGTGTTTCAATAGTTTACAGATGGAAGAAGCACTGAGTAGAAAAGTGACTCTTCCAAGATGGTGCAAGGAGTCCTCCTGGCTGAGAAAAACCCCCATGCCTTTCAGTTGCTGTGCTCTAACCTCAGGAATCCTTCCCTGGACAGACTAGGTGCTCCATGCTGAGAAAAGACTAGTGCACATGCTTTTGACATATATGTTACAATAAATATTATAAAAAGTGACAAATTATTCAGAATCAGAAAAGAAAAATTGCTCCTTCATGTTCCCTAGAGGGTTTTTGTGTGTGTGTGTTTGTCTTTCCAAATCACTGACTTGTACTTCCATTTATATTCACATGCTTGTGGACTTTATTCTTGTGTCATCTGACTGCAGCCATGTGACAGCATAGAGATAACGAGAAACCCTGCAGGTTTTCTTACTAAACTGCTGCAAAGCATTTAATAGATTGGAATAAGTGGCTAACCTTCCACTTTCTTATGTAAGATGATGAACATAGATTATTTATAGAGGCTGCTGTCTCTAAATTTGTTTACTGTCACATGGAATGAGTGTCTGTCTTTCACGTGTCTCTGTCAAACTCCTTGGAAAAAATAAACCTACTACCAAATGTTAAGAACCCACTGGTCCTGCTATGTGTTACAGTTGACAAGGATGAAATATGACATACTTATAATAAAACTAATTGGAATGAGTAATGTGTATATATATATATAATTATCATGCTCATATGTTGACATCTAACTCTTGCCAAAGGAAATAATTAAATAACAAATTACTGTAATGTAACTTAAGGCTTCATTCCAGCATTTTCTAATAATCCTTACTGTTCCCAGACAGGAATTATTTAAAGTGAGTGGCTAGAATATCCTTTCAAAAGTGAGAAGCAGTCATGCAAATTAAAATTTACTTTCCCGTGTGTATTTGCTCTAACTGACCTTTGTGTGAAAGAAGTGCAGAGAAATAAAAATCCTCCTACCCTGAACCAGGCATAACCAGCCAGGAGTACAAGATCCTTCCAGTCTGCTCTCCTCATTCTCTCATCTTTCTGAACAAAGACATATGTTCCATATTGGAACCATAGGACCCATGGAACTGCAGGGTTCTTCTGGATCGTGCTGCAGGGACAGCACTTGCACAGTTGGCAAGTGTGTCACTTACCAAGATCTCCACAGCTCTTGGGAGCAGCCCTTCTTGCTCCAGCCAAGCGCAGGAGCAAAGGAAGCTGGAGACCAAGCACTGATCTCTCTTGTGCACTGGTCCTCATCTGCTGGTCCTCATGCTCCATGGGTGCTGTGGCTCTGTGCTTATCAGTGTGCTAGGTCCTATCAGGAGACAGCGCTCTTTGAATGGCGGAGTTTAAATCACAAGTCATGGGAAGTCCTTACCCTGACAGTGTTTCTGAAAATGCCTGATGATGTTCCTGATTTATATACCAGACACCCTATCCTCTCTTAGTACGTATCTGCTGCCAGGGATGGTTGTTCCAGCTGCAAGTAGGCAAGGTAGAGCCTGTCAGAAGAATGTGAAATTGAAGTTTTAAGCAGACCATAGCCAAGAGCAGCTCTGTTACAGAGATTTCTGCTCCCCCGACTCCTGTCTGATCTCCCTGACTACAAGATGGAATATGAGAAAAAACATGAGTAGAGAAAAAGGGACTATAGTAAGGCCTGCTATGGAACAAAAGGGTTTGTGTTTCTGATTAAATCCATGATGTTTTAAGACTCCAAGCCTAACCAGTCTTGTGGTTTGAGGTCAAACTGCCCCATTCAATTTTATCCCTTTCCTGGGGCTTCATAGATCAGTCTAAGGTGTAGGTGACTGGCTGTTCACTAGCCCTAAGACATGTCCTAGTCACATTCAGCTCTTGTTGGTAAATCCAACAAGGTAAAGTCTATGGTATTGAAAAAGGGAAAAAAGGTAGAAGAAAATTTCTGGTAAAAATTGGCTTGTGCTAAGAGAAAATCTGAGAAGGAAAAAAGCAAACAATGTTAACAAAAAACATAAGCCCAGCCAGAAGGAACTAACAGCTGTTCCTGCAAAAAATATATCTAATTGCCTTTCCCTGCAATGACCAACTCAAATGTGAAGCTTGGAATGAATGGGAGAAACAGGAAGGGAAGCCAGTTTGAGGCTAGAAAACCTGGCGAAAGGAAGAAGATCCCAGATGGCCAAAAATGTTCAGCATTTCAAGCTCACTGCCCAGACTGGTTGGTCACTCAGCAAATGAGAAGAATGAGCAAATTTTCTTCACCTCTGACACAGGCTAGAGAAACCTTTGTGTTCCCATTCCTTCTGATTTAAGTTTCCCATTTACTTGACAAGACACTGTTAATAGTGTTGGGGATTTTTTTTTTTTTTGAATGTCAGTTGAAAAAATCTGTAGGAAATAAAATAATATGATAAATAAAATGAAGAAAATCTCACACTGTACTTTTCTCAGTGTTATCTTATGGATGTGCTATTGGACTTTTCAGTTGTTCTTAGGTATGCAGGTGTTTTAGTTGATGTTTGTACAAAAATTAATGAACCATCACATGGTCAAATGGAAAACTGTATCTGGCCTTAAGAAATAAATTATAATTGTGCATCACCAGCTATCAATGATCTTCAGGAAATGACAATTTTTATCAGTGAAAACTTGTCATAGACTTTGTAGTGGAAAATGTGAACCAGGAAGGAACCATCACAGGCAATCATTAGCAAATGCTCCTTTCTTTAAACTACAGACAGAATATGTTGATAGTGAAACTTAATTGCCAAGAATATATTTGATTTAGAATTACAGAACCAAAGACTGTGAGACTTTTATAGGGAAGTATGTTGTCGCACCATCTTTCTTGTTTATTTGGGGCCATTAATCATCATGCTACAAAACCTAAGGCTTAACAAAAACAGTACTGGTAGGTTTTTTATAGATTTTGAACTATAGCTATATCCTCATTCTTCACTCCTGACATGACAGTAATATTTTCCTCTCTTCTCCCACTGTCAAGTCTGTCATGTAAATGTATGTAAATGTACAAGTCACTAAGTATGACATTAAGTAGCCATACTAAGTTATAGTAACTATTTGCTTGAGTAGCAACTATTTGCTTGAATAGTAGTATAAGCCTGAAATAATGTAATTAAAATGGCGTAGTTGTCTGTTTCTTTGTCAGTGGTAGAGTATGTCTTTAGAAGGGAAAAACTGTCAAAGAAAATGAATATAAAGACATCAGCTCTGCAGAGTATGAAAATATATGTGTGGCTATGAATGTCTGCTAGCTGAACTGATCAGTCTGACAGCTGCAGGATTACTTAAAATTACTCCTGAGTACCTCTTGGAGTTCAAGCCTGAAATCTTAAGGGCTACATCCAGGCAAGACCTTCTGGATCTGTGGAGAATCCAGGCCCAATAGGGTGGTCTGAGGAACTGACAGCAGCAAGGAAGTCCTGCAGAACCACCTCTTCTATTTTAGAATATGGAAGCTGAAATTAAAATTAAATAATCTCAGTTGAGATTTGCCTTGGGATTTGTACTTTGGATTCTCATTCATATCCAGTACTAATGCAAAACTAACTCCAGGCAAGATTTTAAACAAATTCTTCATTTGAAATAAAGACTATTAATAATACCAGTGATGTGACAAATGATATAAATTAAAATGAGGTATTTTGAAGTCTGCAGTGATAATAAATAGTCTGATTTCCAATTTTCTCTGTAATGTGCATTGTATATCATTTAATGGGAGAGAGCTGTGTTTTGGAGTCACATTGTTATCTAAGTAGCCTGACATTTATCAGATGATTTTTTCAAAGGGACAAAAAAAGATAACAGCAAAGAGATGGGAAAGTCAGTGGGAACTTAAGTCAGGGTCTTTGAAAATGTTATATTTAATTTAATTTTTTTTTAGGTAATGTAAAAATATTGTCTTAGAAGCTCAGTGTATTGTTTAACAAGTTAATATTTTGTCTTTGCCCATTAGCAAATATTTGACTCATACAATTCAAATAATTAGAAGTGTGCTTCAAGCGTGAGCATGTGTGGAACTAATTTTTGTCTGGTGTCCTTATCATGTGGTAGATTTTCAATGATTAGGAGACATTGAATGAGTCACTTCATAATGCAAGGTTAAATGAGGATGATCTTGACCCGAACTTGTACTGTCTTGAAGGGAAGGAGGTCACAGCAAAGATTTTTCTCCATTATTCTATAAATTTACCTTAATTTTGACCTGTAGAAGTAGCCTCTAGTTAGGCAATAGGGAATTTTGGTTTTATACTTAATTAATTTTCGTCATATTTTGTCATTGGATGTTGGCCTCACTCTTTTTGTTGTAATTTGTAGTATTTGTCAGTTATGTGACAAGGTGAAGTTGATATGAACTAAAGGCTACCAAAGGCCTCTAAATTCAAGTCAATCATAAGCAATAAATCCAAAGATGGTATAAAAGTAGTGGTTTATCTTCTAACTAGGGTTTTTTTTTTCCCAACAGCCAACATGTTTCTTATCTATTGCACATGGTATGTGTTGCCTTTACTGTCCAGTTTTTATCATTGTAATTTGACCTCCATGGTGCTGTGTTTACTTAATAGCAGTGGATCTTCCAACTCTGAGAGGAAGATTTGATAATTTGCCTTGTGGATTAGAGTTTCTTTTTCTCTCCTACAGGTAATTACTCCAAAACACTTCTGAAGACAGAAAATTGAGGAGACCAGGGAACTGCGAGCTGGGTGTTGGACAGCAGAAGCAGAGCAAGGCTGGATATTAGATAGCAGCTAATCTTTAGCTGTGATCCTTTACAGCCACCTTTACTCACACCCTAGTCAGCCCTTGACTTGAGTCAAAGAGTAATGGCACAGCATTTTACACTCAGTTTGAAGACCCTAAGGAGGATCAATAACCAGGATGTCAAGTCTGGAGGTGATGGCAGTGTCTCTGGTGAATCAGGAACTAGTACTGGGCTACATAATGAATACAGTGACACTAAAGCTGATGAAACACAGCATCAAGAGGAAGAAGAATAAAGAGATGCAAAAAAACTGTAGTGGGCATGGGAAAGTGGGATGGCAAAATATTACCATCCCTGAGGAACAGTGTGACTGTCTGCCCTGTGGCATTGTCAACTATCAGGATAACCTGACACAGGACAGGAATACAGGTTTCCTCAACAGGGTCTCTGGGAAGCAGTTGGAAGTGACACAATACAATGGAAACTCAAAGGGGAAAGATGAGACCATTCAGTCAGTTTATTAGGATATTTGTTGACCAGGTTGGAGAGAAGAGCACTATTAAATGGAGAAGTGAGGGTTGTCTCACTTATGAGCAGAGTGAGTCACTTGGGGTGGCAGAATTACTAGAGAAGGACAGATAATATTTGCTTTGGCTTGCTGAAGTCAGTAGGCCACCTGCTTTGATAAAAGTTGCATAACATTTTAGCACAAGTGAAAAGGCAGCTGAAATTACATGGAATTCAACAGCTGAAAGCAGATTCATTTTTCAGTCCTTCTGGGAAGAATAAATCAAACCTAAATAAAAGTAGTAGCTTCCAGGTGCAAAGGAAATAATCATTCAGTATGATTTCTACACAACCAAATATTCATCTGGCCAAAGCTAAAAGCCATTCAAACAAGTTTCCTCAATTGAATGCCAACATGCCAAGGCTCCATGATACTTAAGAGATGTTTTGATTTAATGTGTATACATATTCCGTTTTCTTACACAGAAATGTAAAAGGTAAGAAGGGGAAGAATTCTAAACAAACACTTTCATTGTTAGAAGAGTTTAGCATTTATTCAATTATGAAAAAATATATAAAATAATATATAGCTTTTCTAGCAGTGTATGTAATACAGAAAATAACAAGAAACACATTAAAGCTTTTGCAGACATTGTTATTGCAAGCTGTAAATTGTGTGAAATGTTTCTAGAGAAAAAAATTCTTAAACACTTCAATGGTCTTGTTTTCTTTCAGCCAAATGGCAAAAGAAAGAGCATTTTGATATCTAACTCTGCATTGTGGTGACAGGCAACACTTGTGTTTGCAATCAAGAACCTAAATGTCAGCATACTGCTTTTTCTTCAAACGTGAATTCAGAGGTCCTGATGAGGCCTCTTCAGATATTGACCTACATGTCTAGCCTGTTACTGATAATAGATTTTTAAAGACAGAAGGGCAAAGGAGAAATTGAGATTCAGACCTAGCTACAGCAGTTAAAGCAAAATAGTTGATGGGAAAAGGGTCATGGCTTCAGGAGTTGCTTCACTGCAGATTTATGCCTCCTGCCTGTAAATACAGGTAGATAGTTGACAGAGGATTTGGAAAAGGACAATGTAACTCAGAATAAAGAAAAAAATCCCAGTCTCCCAAACAAGAAAACATCTTTTTTTTTTTTTTAATGTTTCATCTTTTTTCTTTGCCAAGATTGCTACTGAAAGTTTGAACTTCTTAAAAAAAAAAAAAAAAAAAAAAAAAAAAAAAACCAAAAAAAAAAAAAAAAACAAAAAAACCAAAAGGAGACAGGTTAGTTTTAAATTTGGAAACAAAACTCCAGAAAATTTAGAGCAGAGGGTTTTTTTTCCCCTCAAAAAAGTTGTATTGACATTGAGACATTAAGTTTTATTTACTTCGGTCTGCTAGTTGTCTCTTTGAATAATGTGAAGTATTAGGGATATACATAAGTATTTAAATGGCTAGAGCTTTTTTCATTATCTTTGATTTCTGTTGGACCCCTGGTTATAAAAGCTCAATTCTTAAGACAAGTGTTGGTTTTGACAAGACGTATAGTGAAAGAAAACTTTTTGGGAGAACTCTCAACCTTGTTATTAACTTGTTTATACACTGTTCTTTCAAAAAATTATGGTTTTACCACTTTTTTTGTTTCCTTTTTTTTCTTTCTAGAACTGTTTTTTCTCTAACAGGTTTTCTGGATTGCTGATCTTTTAATTCTGGTGTACTCAAGGCATTAATAATACTGTACTTCTATTCCATGACCAGATGATATGTCCTATGTCTTCCAAGAAAAAGTTTATGACTGTTGTAAGGTATCATTTTATCCTCTCTCCCAATCCATATTACTCTAGTCCTTGTAACAATGTAATGTTACATTCAATTTTCACATTTTGCACACTTTCTACCTCTGATTCTTTTCTTCTTCCTTTTTTCCCATTTTGTTATCTGGTATCAGAAGGTGGTTGGGCACTGGAACAGGCTCCCCAGGGAAGTGGTCACAGCACCAAGTCTGACAGTCCAAGAATTTGGACATTGCTCTCAGGCACATGGTGTGACTCTTGGGGTGTCCCGTGCAGGGACAGGAGTTGGACTTGGTGATCCTTGTGGGTCCTTTTCAACTCAGCTGATTCTGTGAAACCATTGCATGTATCTGCATCTATGTGAGAAAGATGTGGAAAGGATGGGGTGAAGGTGTGAAGACAAGATGGTGTCAGGATCATCACACAGAAAAGGATGCTGTGGGATTTCTGGGCTGATGTGAAGGAAAGGTATCAAGTGTTGGACACATACAGTGTTGCTTATGGGTCTCTGAAAGTAGCCAGACTTTCTAAGAGCACAGTGTATGCCAAAAGCACCCTGAAGATGTGAAGTTGGGACTATTTGTTTAGAGGATGGTACCTCAAGCTGCCGATATTGTCAAGAAGTTTGTGTGTTTCCACTGTTTAAAGTATTGAAGACCTTTTATGGTTGGGTTTGATGTCACAACTCAATGGAAGAACCTCTCGCCAAGAAGAGACCACCTCTAACCACTTGGGAAACCCTTGGAGGAAACGTGATGAAGAGTGGAGAAAATTGCTATCTTCTACCCCTTCTTGTTAAAACCTGACCACAGGATACTTATTCCGTAATTCATTTCCTTTGTTTAATTATTTTAGGTTTTTTGCTTAATTTCCGTCTCAGCCACCATCAGTACTCGATTTTCAATGGTTTTCTTGCCACGAGATGGCAGTGCAATCCTTTAGATAACAACACGGGCGTGCAGCAAACTTCATTTTCTAGAGACAAACTTTCAGAACAAAACAACGCTTTGAAGAGACTGTTTCCATGAGATTTTATAGTTTAAAGAAAAAGAGCATGATAGTTGTTTTAACTGTTGTTTTTCGTAATTCTGGCCAAAATAATTCACCTGAAATCTGAACGTGCACCACTGCTGTTTAACTACTGGACATATAAAACTAGTTCCATTAAATAGATTTGTACAGCAAAAGGAGGATTTTGTGATAATACACTTTATATGCATCCCAGATGGCTGAAATATATGGATGGCTTATTATAGTAAATTTCTTTTGCATGTATCAAAATGCAATCTCCTGCTGCCTGGAAGAAAGTTGGATCTCAGAGTATGCCTAACTGCTTTGTGGAATCAAGATACGAGACCAGTTTAAAGCTTGACATCTGGCAGTTCCTTAGCTTCCCCAACCTCTCTGCTGCAATGTAAAAATAACTGCAAGAGCATTGTTGGGTTTTATTTTTCTTTTGTCAATGGCCCAGAAGTTTTCATCTAGATACCAGCTGGGATCAGCTCTGGGAAAAAAAAAAGAATCACAGCTCAGGAAATTATCCAAAAGCAGCAAGGCAACAAAATGAGTCCCGGACCACAGTGCACTCCTTCAAATGCTTCCTTTATAGAAGGATTTTCCTGTGGTAAGCTGTATGAATTTAGAGTTCCATGAAGGAGTTTTCCATACTTTTTACATACAGCCAAAGGCACAAAAGATAGTTTGAAAGGTGAACTTAAAAACCTGCTTTCTTGTAAAGTATTTAAAACACAATGCCTGTCATCGGCATATAATCTGCATATAATAAAGGCAATTAAGGAGACACAATTCTATCTAATTAAGTATAATAAGATATGTCAAAATGTCTAATTTTGTTGTTGCATTGATTTGTAAAAGCTTCTTTAGGTAGGGTATAGTTGAAGCCTGGGCTTGGCACTCTGAAGCAGCTGAGTGCAATTCTGCTCACTGCCGTGATTCCCTGAGACCTTGGTGTCAAGGAGATGAAGAGAAAAACAAGGAGAGTGGTTCTTCTCTCAGTATGTCAGTCCTCATCTCTGAAAGGTGTATTACAATTCATCCCTACTTTCTCATCTGGGTATCACCTGTTTTGAACATAAGTTCAAATTTAAATGCTATTGTTTCTATACTTTTGCACAATTAACTCAGCTAAATTGCATCTTCCAGCAGTATGATGAAACTGCTAAGATTGTAATTAGATGCACTATCATTGTAATAATTAAACTTGGATATGACTTAACCATCTTGTGTTAGAGAAGAGACATTTTCTCAAAGAAATAGATTTATTATATTAGTTCAGTGTTATACAGTGTCCTTGCTTACGTGCCTGCTGATAAGGGGATTTTTTTTCCTCTCAGAAGGCTTCAGTTTGCCATTTTCTTCTAACAACAGCACATTTTTCTGGCAGTATAAAATGTTACAAACAGGCATCTTATTCAGCTGAATTACTATTGACAGTCAGGACATGTGTAAGTGGAGGTAACAGGAGATACACTGGCCTGCACAGAGGATTGTAGTCTACTACTTGCACTATAATTGATAAAACAGTTCAGCTTTTGGGAATTGCTTTCATAAAGTTTATCCTTGTTCATAAAAACACACTGTTGATACATGAGAGGCACATTTCTCTTCTAGTTTAAACCTTTCTATGCAAGCAGGCCACAAAGCTTCCTTTAGTGGCTGGCAAGGGCCAGATACCACAGTCCCTGCCCCATGGTCTGCCTCCATCTCCTTGACATACAGAATCATTTAGGTTGGAAAAGGCCTCCAAGATCATTGACTCCAGCCTTCAACTGATCACCACTTTGTCATCTAGACCATAGTACTAAGAGCCACATTCTACAGGACCATCTACAGCTGTCCTGTACAGCATTCAGTGCTCCTGCATCCACTGTGAGTGTGTGCAGATAAACCCTAGCTGCTGCCCTGAGGCTGACCGTGGCAAGAGGCAGACAGCAGTGGCCTGTTAGTTACAAAATAATCACAGAGTTTATTCCCAGCCTTCCCCAGTCTACTAGTTTGGGCAGGTCAGGGCCATGGGAGGGTTCAGCTGCACCTTCCTGGGGACCCCATGCCACAACAGGAGATAGACAAGACATGGAGCAGCCAAGCCTCAGGAGAGACAGTGACCCAGTGCTACCTCAGAATGAAGTATTTACTCTGGGACAGCTGCTGGGGAGCATTCAAGGAGGGTCTGGAAGAAGGAGGAATGTGGGTGTTTTTGAGGGTTTGAAGGCAAACCAGCGGGAGAAATTAACCCCACACAAATACTTTGCAAGACATTTCAAGACGGAAATTACAATTTCATAGAAAGATTACAATAAATGCAACAATACAGAAAAATTGGCTTAAATGCACAAAGTCAGACTACAACCTGGCCGTTGTTGGTCAGGGTGGTGGTCATGGGCCAGTTAAACAGTGGTTGCAGTCCTGCTGGTGGTTGCAGTCTTGTCAAAAGCAGTGGTCCTGTGGAAGGTCTGGTCCTCCTGTGAAAGTTCATGTCCTTTTCTGGATGTCCAGTGGTGGTAGTGGTCCCAGTCCCCACATTATATATCCTCAAATCCTGGCAGGAATGTTCAGTACCTCCCCCAGGGGAGAGAGCTTCATAATGGGGCTGAGTCATTGGTGTGAAGAAAAAGAAACATTACCCTGCCTGGAAGGGTTGTTTCTTTTTCCTTATCTCAGGCAACACCCAGCTGGTAGCCTGATGGGTTGGGTAGCTATTGCAAATTACCCACCATTAACAGTTCACCAGGAATTATGTAGATGGGAGTAGAAGACATAGTTTGGTTACTCCCAAACTACTGGCACTCTTCCTCCTGTAACCACGACAGTGCTGGACATGCTGGGTTAGTTGTTTTGTCGGTCAGTCACAGGCTGACCACCTTCATCTTAAGGAAATTGCTAAGCTGGGAATGGTTTGTAAATAGAAACAAAAAGTTCTCAGGCCTATAAGTAGTAAGTCATCTCCCATTTTTCTTAACATTACCTTGTCCCTCTTTTTTGCACTTGTAGGAGGAAGAACATGAATGCATGAGACCTAATTAGAAAGAGCTGAGTTAGTGTCAAGTACACCTACACTTGTTAATGGAGCATGAAATAAAACCATGTATTGCAGCAAAAGAAAATTAATATTGGCCATGAAACTTTCTGTTTTATCAATTGGAATAAGTGTATCTGGTGCAGTATATCACTTTCAATTGATTACTTTGCTTCAGTAATCTTAGAGAAACGAGTCTTCAGTATACCTGGGCCTGTAGCACAAAACCTGTCTGATTGTAAAAGACCATATTAATAAATTTTTATGACCAAGTTAAAGTCTGTTCTATTTGAAATTCTCTATCCTGAGATTATAGCCTCTCAGCAAAATTGTTTTAACAGTTTTGGCTAAGCAGCCTAGCCACTTACCGGGGAAGGAGACCAGAGACTAGGGAGTAAGCAAGGACATGATGAAAAATTTGGATGATTCTAATATGAATACTGAGACTGGGTATTTCTTTGCAGGAAGAGACAGACTGGAGAGAGATTGAAGAGAGGAATAAATTCTTCTGTAGGTAAAACTAGCACTGAGATAAGAAACTTGGGATGTGGAAATACAGATTTTCTGTAAAAGAAAGCACAATTGTACTGAATGGAGAGGAAAGAGACTGACAAAGTTGAGAGAAAATTAGAGCTACAGAAGTAGTAAAAGCACTTGCACTTGTTAGTCAAGAGCTTGAGAAGAAATAGCCTCAGGATAAGGACAGCAATAAGTAAGGAGCAAGTTTGGAGGAAATGGTCAAGGAAGATCACTCATCCCTCTATACTGGAAAGCGAATCCTAAGACTGACAGCAAAGATCTTTAGTATGTCAACCAAAGCTTTTTACAGATTTTATAATGTACAAAACTTCATTGCATAATGTTTATTTCCCTCTTGTGATTTTCTTAAAACAAGAACATATATACCAGACCCCAAAGGAAAGGGTTTTTTTTTTTAGATTAGGGAAAGAATTATTAATCAGGGAGAGAGAAATACATACATGCAGATGAGGTCTACTTTCCTACACATTCTGAACCCTCTCAGACAATACATTTTCATTTCCATATTGATTTTTATTATCACATTAAAACATCCCATATATGCAAAACAATCTTCACAAAAGTCCCATGAGATGGCACATGGGGTAATCAGGATACTATTCCTCAGATGAAGATTATAAGCCTGAAAATTTAAAGAAAAAGTACCCACTAGTAGGGTACTTTTTAGGAATTGGTTTTCAGAGCAAAAGCTCTTTTCATAGCATTCTGACCAACAGCTTACACTCCAGAATCTGTCTTATGTTTTGTCTGGGGCATAAAGAAGTCCTGCAACAGCCTTAATTTTTATCTAGCTTACTTCATGAAACATGTCCTAGCCCTATCAGAACTAGAAACTTTATTCTCTAGTGACCCCACTCATCATCATACCTGAAGAGGAAAATATTGGATCCAAGCTCCAAGAGTCCAGCCCAAAGGCATTAGGTTGCTCATGTTGTTTCCTGCCTCATATTTGTAACTGTCTCCATGTTTCCTCACTTTCTGCAGGTACTCTGACTTTTCTGCTCCTGAAGTATTAGTTGATACAAATCACTGCAAAATGGTGCTTCTTGTGTTCTCTCAGTCTTATTTCCCCTTTTGTGACATTTTCTTCTGCAGGATTTGTCAGATACACAGAGCAGTGCAGGATGCTTATGAACTGTTTGGCTGTTTGGCTGGACCTCTAACCCCCTCAACTAACCCAAAGTTCCTTGTCAGGCACTTGAATAAACGTCCAAGCATTCCAAATATACCTCTCCTCAGATTGTTCTGTGATTTTTCTAGAAACCTCCTGTGTATATATGTTGTATGCAGAGGATCAAGTCTAAGTAGGTGTAAAGAGCTGTCATATTCAGAAATGTACTGAGATTTGAAAACACCTGTTTATGTTTTGTGTTTTTACATGAAAACACCCACAGAGAAGAGCATTAGATTTAAATTATGTGTTGTTTCCACTAATGACTTCCCTTATGCTTCTACTAAATGCTTACCAAGCAATAATGATAAGTTCATCAGGACCCAGACCACCCCCACGCACCTGCTATGATGATCTTTACTGGGCTTTTGTCTTCCCCTTCACTGGCCATCCCAGTCTGATGCCACCTATCAAACAACATCCTCTTTCAACAAGGCTCTGTGCCAGCCAAGCCATGCAGGTTAAGAGACATCTGCAAAGCTCTCATTTTGGTTTTTTTGTCAATATCTACTTAAAAAAACTCAACCCATAGTTTCTAAACCCTAAGCCTACGTTAAACAAGGTTATTATGTCTGGTGGCTAAAACATCACATTTAGTGACTTAGATTGTTATTGTTTCTCTCACCTGTGAGCATGTTCCACACTAGCTGATAAACTTTTTTGCAAGAACTTCTGGTGCTATGGTGTAAACATGCAGACAGCTGGTAAAGGTTTCTGAAATTGGTAGATTGTTTTATTGTGCATCCAGTCATAAAATGGCTTCAGCAATTAATGGCTGCATTGATATAATTGGAGAGATTTTGCGGGAAATGGATAATTCTTGGTTTAATTTTTCCTCATATTGTTTCTGATTAGGACCAGGAAGGTCATTAATTCAGTGTTGCCAATTAAATTCTGAGGAATTGCATTTTTCCTTTCTGAACATGAGTAATTATGCTGCTGCTGCACTAGCTGCAGTCTCTCATGGTAATAAAAGCCTATAAAACAAAGCCACAAAATCCCTGTTGATTATACAATAGTTTTTTTTTTATACTAGGAGGGAATTGTAAAGAAGGTGTATTGACCATATTCACCAGCAAAATGAAGAAACACATACCAACTTCTGCTTTGTTTTGCTGAAGATAGTTGAAAAAAACCAACTCCCAAATCTATTATCCCTCCCCTTACATCAGGGCAGCAGAACAAAACTAGGTTCATGGTTAACCATTGGAATGATTTAAGCCAAAGGCTGATCACTTCACTTTTCCTTTTCTGTACCACTTCACTTTCTTTTCTTCAGCCACTCTCTTCCTTCATCTCCATTTGCAATATATTGGGAAAGACATAAAAAACCCCCATAAAACTCAAAATGACTGAAATGAGCACAAGTATAGAAAGAAAATGCAGCTGCAAGAGGACAAAACAGTCAAAGTAAATACACCATAAAGAAAAAATTCAAAGAGCATATTAGAAATAATGACATGAATTCAGTTGACATGTGATTTTTCATTTGGGACATTTCACCATTGCAGCTGAAAGCCCTTCACAGAATGAAGTGTAAGTGTTTGGGTACAGTATTTGTTACCATTTCCAAAGGAAAGGAGATATGAAAATAAGTTTATTTAGTTTACAGCTGATATTTTCAGTAGAATAAAAATAGTTGGTGTGGGGGGAAGGGATCATGGAGAGTGGCAAAAAGCAGGGGCTAGTGGGTGTAAGCCTGAAGGCCTGTTGGAGAAGTTGCTCTCTGCTGCAGCAACCTCCTTCCAAGGTAAACATATGCTGTGCAGCCTCAAAAAAAGCAAACAGTTTGTGGGAGGTTGTTTATAAATCACATTAAAAGAAGCTTTAGTAAACTCCTTCCCTATCAGCAGCCGGGTGCACAATCTCCCTGTTGGTCTGTGGCCCAAAAGGCTCATCAGTGAATCACTACCTGAGACTAAAGGAAGCTGCAGGGCTCTGGTTGAGGCTTCAGCAGGTTGGGTTGGAGGAAAGCAAGATGTCCAAATGACCTTTCTTTAAAATGTGGTGTGAATCTTGAGTGTACTCAGCATTCAATTTTGTTACCTCCTCTGCTGTCATTTCATCTCTGACACACCCTTTGCCAGCTATGATTTCTTATATTTTTCTTGGAGGACTTTGGAAATTTTGAGCTTTTGGAGATTCATCAGTATCTAGTAAGAGAAAACTAGACTTGTTTTATCTTCTCTAGCGCATTAGGGACTTTAATAATTTAGTTTGCCTGGAAAACGTGGGAAATTTTATGGTAAGAAAGATAAAAAAATGGTTTCACCAAGGTAATTGGGCTGCAGAAGTTGACTATCCAGATCATGGGGCAAAACTGAACAGAGTAAGTACTCCTACAGTATCTTTTTGAACTATCACTTTTTAGTTGAACTGCAGAGAGAAAACCAAAGTTGGTACTTGGAAACTGGACTTAGTAGTATATACTTGTTCACCTCAGTTTAAGGAAACACTGTTTCTAAAGATAATGCAGTGTGGTTGATAAAAGCTCCAGTTAAGACTTTTAAAATTACTCAGACTTTCAGAAGAGACCTATACATCTCTGGCAAGTACAGATGTCTCATTGCATAAAACAAAGGTGGTGGTAGAACTTGGATTGATTTTATAACTAGCTTATGCTGTAAAAATTTACTCTGCCTGATTAGTACATATCTAGGACAGAGTTTCTGTTGTGGTTTAACCCCAGCCATGAGCCAAGCCCCACACAGATGCTTCTCATTTCCCCGCCAGCAGGAATGGGGAGAGAATTGGAAGGGTAAAAGCTAGAAACTCATGGGTTGAGATAAAGAATAGGAAAAGCAAAAGCTGCACACAAGCAAAACAAAACAAGGGATTAATTCACTACTTCCCATGGGCAGGCAGGTGTTCAGCCATCTCCAGGAGAGCAGGGTCCCATCACATGTAATGGTTACTGGAGAAGACAAACTACATCAGTCCAAAAGCTCCTACTTCCTCCTCCTTCCCCCCACTGTATACGCTGAGCATGATGTCACATGGTCTGGAATGGGTCACCTGTCCTGGCTGTGTCTCCTCCGGACCCCCCTGGCACCTCCCCAGTGTGGCAGTACAAGAAGCAGGAAAGGCCTTGGCTCTATGTAAGCCCTGCTCAGCAATAACAAAAACATCTCTGTTTTATCAACCTGTGGTCAGCACAAATCCAAAACACAGCCACATACCAGCCACTGTGAAGACAATTCACTCTACCCCAGCCAAACCCAGCACAGCAGGTCATCTAGACTTCCTTTATAAAGAGAAATTGGGTCTCCTATGCTATTATCATCTCACCCTGAAGCCAACATCTAAAGTGGGTCAGATGACTCAAGACCTAGAAGTGCCTCCTCCAGATGAAGGGAATTTAGTGTGATAAACTCAGATTGAAGCACTTGTATTGCAAATGTCTCGGGTTAGGTGAAATGAATATACCTATCTACCTTTTTTCCTGGGTTGTCCTGTAGAAGGCTGAGAAATTTTCTCTAGAATTCAATCCTTAATTTCTTTCTAATTTCTTTAGTTCTGTTGGTTCATGTTTCCTAGACTGTTTGAGATCGATGGTCATGAATAAGATCTTAATTCCCTAGAGTGCTCAAATCGCAGTTACATCAAATTATTTTCTGCAATGATCATGATATAGTTTATCTTGAGCAATGTTTTGTTGCATTCTTAATGATGATCCACAGTAACAAAAATTGTTCACTTTATCAGTTCTTCTGTGACAAGAAAAATATTGAAAAAAATTTTGAATGTTTTCCTTGTCAGAACGATAAAGCTGTAACCCAATCAAATGCAAACAGGAAGGTTCTGTTATATCACAAGGCCTTATGCCCTGGGATGAGAGGCGTATGTTCTGTGGCAGGTCATGCTGATGGTGGAGAAGGGTGGTTACAGTCCCTCTGAACTTTCCCCTTTTTCCATCTAATAAATGCATACCTGCTTTACGCTTGCCAATGGAAAATCAATGTAAATGAGAGCTGGTATAAAAACACAGTGCGCTATTTATCAATTGCAGTGGGGGAAATACTCCTTCTTTTGGGGAAGGCACAATGTCTGTCACCCACTTGCCTTTATATGTAATCTATTCACCCCAAACTCATACAAATGAAATGTGAATCTACCTGTCTCTTCTTCCAAAGTGTCCCACTGTGGCACTCTGTGGATATTCTCAGCTCAGTCCGAGAGAAAGAGAAAGGTTTTCTAACCAGGCGAGAGCCTGGGAAGCAGTTGGGAAAGAATGTAAACAATTCTCTAATCTATCTTGTTGTTCACATTGTTTATAGATATGTTCTGCCACTGTGTGTCATTCACTGCACACCAATGGTGTGAGATGTTTTTACTCTAAGACCAATGAAATTAATCCACACGATGTTCTCTCTCTCTCTCTATATATATAGTGCATTTGAAATAAATCGGAGTTCATTCTCTTTGCCTTCTAACATGGAGTCTTCGTTCCCATCCTGCTCAACAGCGACAGCACTCTGCTACCTGACACTCCCATGTTTCAAGGTACACACTTAATCTCTTTTCTTACAAGCAGCATTTGTATGACACAGAAGTCTAAACAGGTAGAAAGCTGGCACAAACAATGGATAATTGCAAAGACACTTAGCTGTCAGACAGGAGATCTAAAATGCAAAACTCTGGATATTTAGTTGATACTGCAATGTGGTTTTCTTAATATTTTTAGAAACAAGCATGCCACATGTAGAATATGTACTAGAAGATGAAATACAGCTCCATCTTCCTGGAGAAAATAGAAGTAATGTGGAAAGTGAACTAAATTATTCCTCTTTGCTTTTTTTTCTCATCTGCAAAGGAAAATGGACCTTTATTTCCTGCTCTCCTAAAAGATTGATGAAAACGATGCATGACATGCACATCACGAAAATGCACCCTGACATTTTTGCACAGAATATGCATCACACGTTGCGAGATTTTTGCTATAAAACTGACAGTTTTGGTGCAAGCTGTTCCTGCCATAACTACAGGGAATGGAGTGCAAAAGGGAAAAGTATGATTTACACTATACACATTTGAAATGAACCTGACAGGCTACAAGGTGGCTCATGTAAAGGTACCAGAAGGTATCTAAAACTAGTTCCCATACCTTTTATAGAACAGCTTCCCTAAATATTATACTTGTAATGTAGTCAACTGATTACAGGAAAATCACATGTCTCTTTACAGATTTTCACATGTATTATAAAAGTACTGGTGTGGACCAGTGAATTCAAGGCTTTTCAAGATTCCATTTCTTCCCTCAAACACTCACAGCACAAAAGCAAATTTCATTTAACACATTTACATGAAAGAAGATTGCTTGGTTATGAAGATATTAACAAAGGTGGCCATGCTGTGTCTGCATAGTTCTGAAGACCTTTTACAAGAAATAAAAATGGTGGCAGTACTTGTAGCAAATTAAACATTTGGCTGCACAGAACGTATATCTATCAATTTTAAATGAGACTACATAAAAAATATTTCTTGTTGTAGAAAGGTTATCATCTAAGCTATAATATATTCAAATACAATACAAAATGTCATTTTACTAATAAATTCCCTATGCTTTGAAATTTCAAAGAAGTGAAAAGATTTTTAAAAGCAATTATTAAATATGCAAATAAAACCCTTGCAGCTTTTTTTTTTAAGAGGGATGTACCTTTTAGAAAACTGTCTATCTGCAGAGAAATCTTACTTTTTTTCCTCATTTTTCTTCTCCGCCTCTTCCATTTTTAATGATGGATTACTGTACAGTAGGTTGAACACCACACAGCTTCAGTCTTCCCTATTCAATTAATCTAGGGAGAGCATTAGATTTCTAATCTTGGACAGTCTCACTTCCATTCCCTCATTGCTTGAGGGCTCACCTGCTGTCACCTCAAGCTAAATCCTTCTCATTTATTTACATGAACAACCAACTTTCATGAGACTGCCAAAATAAATAAGAGCAGCAGGATATGGCCCCATATTTATTTCATTATTGGATTTCTTCAGTGTAACTTCTACATCGAATGACAGTAGGGCTCTGCTCCTCACACCGACTAGTTTCTGGGAGTACAACTTGATTTTTTTTCTTTTTTTTTTTTCTTACACCACAAACTATTTTGTAAAGTTGTAAGAAATGTGTAAGTTAGGCATGCTTTCCAAACCCAACTCAATATTTGTTTTCCTTGGTATTATGGTCTACTGCTACTCTGCTCAATACCTCCTGGGGCTCTCTTTTTTCTTTTTGACTTTTACTTGCCTGTTCTAGTTTGACTCCTTTCTAGAAGTCTTGCAATGGCCCATATTTAGAAAGAGACATGATTGTCAGAGCTACTCCAATGATACTGGCAAACCAAGACTGAATTTTAAAGCTCACTCAGCGGATATGACCAATAAGAAGCAAAATAAGAATAAGAAGAATAAGACAAAGAACAAAAGGAAGAAGCACCCTTCATATTCAGAGAAGCTGCTACACATCAGTTAGAGCTGGAGATCCACAAAAGAGCTGGAGCTCAGTTGCATCCTTTGGAACTCATCCCACCAGACTGCAGGAAGCAAGTACTTGATTACACAGAAGAAAGCTGAGACTAGAACCATAAAGTGATTTAAATGCCCCTGTAGCAGCTTGGGATCCTCAAGACCTCACCTCTTGCAGACTTTTTATTGGACTCCAAACTGTATGTCTACTCTAATCTAAACCTCTAATCTAGAGGTTCTTCTGCACTTTGGTGGCTCAGCAGGCCACCACATCATGACACTATTGTGACCAGCAGCACTGGAGTAGTGGCATGCTTGACATGAAATCTGGCCACTTTTCCTTTCAAAACTCTACATCTTAAGAGTAAAGGCACTGCCCAGGGCATGAGAGAAGGCTGGAACTGGGCAGAAAAGTACCCCGGATCAAGCAACAGCAGAGAGTCTTGGCAACCCATTTGGTTTCTTTGCTTAATCACAGAGGAGTGGTTCTCTGATTTATTTTAGGAGCCCATACAGGGTCTGTCTTCTTCTCCTTGCTGTAGACACAGGGTACAGTCTCTCCCTCCCTTCCCTTTGTATTTTACTGGAGCTGCTGTGCTAAGGGTCCCAGTACTGATGCTGCCTCCCTGTACCTCCAACACAGTCAGGAACTGGACTGGGCTGCAAGGCAGTGACACAGCAGGAGAGGGAGGAGGGGGGGATTCAGCACAGCTGTTCCAGAGTGTATGGGGAGAGACAATGAGCAAAATGCATTTGTGACCTTTGCCTTTTCCTAATGCATCTGGTCAACACACAGTGTTGCATCTTGTTAAAAGGCAGAAGTAGGGCTAGAAAAGCTGCTGTTGCTGCCCATCTCCATTTCTGTATTTGGTGTTGGGTTGTCTCACTGCTAGGTGAGATTTACTAGGGAAGCAGCTGCTGGTTTTGTAAAACCAACGGCAGTGGGAATGCAAATCCTCTCCTAGTCTATACATCTCCCACAAGAAGTGATACTATTTGAGGGCAGCTAAAACTTCAGATTTGCCATCTGCTTCTGCAGAGCTTTAAGAAATTGACTACTGCAGGTCACAACCAGAGGAGACAGACCAGTACAAGATAGAAATGTGCTAAGCAATGCAAAAGAAGACAAATTTCTTTGCTAAAACAAGATTGCAGTAATGATTCTGAAGAAATCAAGACTTTGTAGTAAGCTGTTCAAAAATTACATTTTGAATGATATTGAAGTATGGGGTAATTATGAATTGGAGAGCTAGAAGTTCATTCCTCACTTTTTTGAGCTCAGTCATTACAGTAGCTTCATCTTTGCTACCTGCTCCAACAGGATTAGAGATTCTCCATGTCGCTCACCTCCCCCACAGCATGTCACCCAGAGAGCAGAGTTACCATTTCTCATAGGCTGGTATCCAAAAGCATCTACACCAAGCTACCGAGATTTTGCAGAGCAATTATGAATGCAAGTCAGGAGGAGGTAGGAAGAAGTAGGAGGGGAGGGGAGAGAAAGAAGTAATACTTATTGTCATGGAAACATTTCTCTGCTGTATTGTTGCCCAGCACTGACAGATGTGGTTTACCAAATAGCGGCAAAATCCATCAGCACTGGCACATGTGACCCAGTGTCATGGTTTAATCCCAGACAGCAACTAGGTACCATGCAGCAGCTCCCCAACTCCCCACCTTGGTGCAATGGGGAGGAGAACTGGAAAAAGTTAAAATTTGTGGGTTGAAATAAAAACAGTTTTACAACTGAAATAAAGTAAAATAATGTAATAAATCCTATAATAATATCAGTAATGAAAAGGGGCAGGGGGCAAGAGAGAAAGAGAGAAAGAGAGGAGGGAATAAAGCCCAAGCAAAACAAGTGATGTGCAATATAAGTGTTCACCACTCAGTGACCAGTGTCCAGCCCATCTGAAGCAGTGATTGGCAGCTACCAGCCAACTCCCCCCACGTTTATAGACTATGGTAGGGAATATCCCTTTGGCCAGTTTAGGTCCTGACCATACTCCCTCATAGCTTCTTGTGCAGGTCCTTACTGTCAGAGCATGGAAAACAGAAAAGTTTTTGACTTAGGCTAAGCACTATTTAGGAAAAGTTAAAATATCAATGTGTTATCAACATTATTCTCATACTAAATCCAAAACACAGCATTGTACCAGCTACTCAGGAGAAAAATTAACTAACTCTATCCCAGCCAAAACCAGACAAGTATCCAGGTGTTATTCCATAATATTTTTGTCATGCCAGGTCCCAGGCTCTCCAATATGTTGGAGCTAACCATCATCACACTTCCAGTCCTTTGAGATGATATATATAGATACATATATGCACACATATACATACATACATATATATATATATATATATATATATTTACATACAGTCAATATTCCCTTAGGAGCAGATCATCCCTATTAGAGTTTGTTGAGTTCATTTAGTCTTTGACTTTGGGCTCTGGCTGAGTGTCTGCAGTTTTGCTACAATTGCACGGCTTGTATATTGCAATCAATAACTACTTGATCCCAGTATTCCAAGACAGTTGCAGTAACTTGGATACTTCACTGCTGATGAAGACAAATGTGGGATATCTGCAGACACCAAAATCTGCTGTGGGGCTGTTCTACATTCTAATGGTTGATTCTAAGTAATGCATTTTCTGACCTTGAGCTCTGCATTTATTTTTGAAGACGCTTGAGAATCAGTTTCAAATTATTGGAGGTATAGTTGTAATCTCCATTTTCTTCTGAGCGCATTGCTTTCAATTCTCATCTGTTCTTTCAGACGCTTCCTCTATTAAATGGTCACAGAAGATGAATAACAGTAGTATGAATTCTTCAAAATGGCATTACATGTTATCCTGCTACTTACTAATGTTCTGTGTTCTTTTATTTACGATAACCTTGTGAACATTAAGGTAAGATGGCATCCACATGGTCTTTACATCCAGATGAAAAATGACACAAGTGTATTATTAACATCCAAGGATGGGAAAAACAATAAAAAGTAGGAGAAAAGAAGAGAAAGTATGTTTCAGGTAAGAAATTAAAGCAAGACTCTTGTTACTGTTTTTTTGGATGAGCTCTTTCTTAGTTGTCCAGGTTTAAAATCTAGTTGTGTAATTAATGTAATTGTCAGAAGTTTGCACACTTGTAACACCTATTGTATGCTAATGTGTCTTTTCCAATTGATTTTATTCCATCACTTAATGCACACAAAAATTAACACTGCAAAATTTGTATTGCCTTCACTGGCTCCAAGCACAGTGTATCACAGAGAGCTTTGAAATCAAGGGAAAAAAGGTTTTGCTTTTTTGTATTTTCTTCATATGTTGGAGTGTTCCATGATCCATGTTCTTATTTGAAGTATCTTAACAGTATGGTAAACTTTTCCTAGGTAAGGAGCACACAGTAGTTGATTAAACCATTTTCAACATCACTGCACCTGTAATAAAATATTTCAAAGTCTATTACATGTGAAACTATGTCCTGTACGACTATCCTGCCTTCTTTAAAAGACTTTAAGGTCATGAAATCTGCTTCACCTCATGATTCCTGGTGCCAATGATAGAAGATAATTTGTAATTTTAATACAAGGATTGTGATCCTTCAGGTCACTTCTGTGCACAGGTTCACCTCTCCTTTTCTGCAGTGCACACAGGCATTGAGCTGGCTTCAGTTGTCTCTCCCTTCAAAATATACCATTTATATAAATGGTAAATATAAATATAAATATACCATTTATAAAAAAATACCATTTATCATGGTATTGTCCCCAGGTTCAATTCTCTAAAACTGCAGCTCAGACTCCAAATCTTTTGACATTGCTTATGCTGGCCTTCAAGAAAAAATAATTTCAGGGGTCTCCTCATTTCATTTCTTGCTTCAGAGTTTTCAGCTGCATCTTAGTCATATTTTCAAGCTTTTATCTACAAATATAAGTGAAAACCACTTTTTTTTTTAAGATTTTTTTCTTTAATGAAAGTTAACAGTCTCATGCAATCTCTTGCTGTTAGCCATGGCCTTCAGAAAAACAGCAAACATCCCAAGAGTTGAAGTAAAGTATGAGTGTTGCTGAGATAGCCATCAAAACTTCCCTTCTTTTTAAACGTCGTGGTTGTTTTTTTTTTTTTTTTTTTAATGGGGAAACTGTATAATTATGAAGGGCAAGAAAAGGTACTACTAAGTCATGCAGGGCTTTATGGTCGGAATAAGGTACAGGAACAGAAGCTTTGTGATGAACAGAAGGTACAGAGAAGAAAATATGTTTCTGTCAGAGCCATCTGTTGTGGATCTCTTCAGGCTCAGCTGTGGATATGGGTAGAGATCTCTGTAAGATGATGGAAGAATTATCTGTTGGTAGGAGTTTTTAACTTGTACATAAAGTTTGGGAAGTTATGCTACCAGAAATTGTGAAGTTCTGGTATTTTTGGGTGAGAAGGTCTGCGTGTTCTGCTATAAGGTCACTATATCAGCCAGAGGTGATCCTGCTTCAAACTCAGAATCTTACAGAGTTACAAAGGAACTGGCTGTCAAAAATCATCTTTGATCAGGTGATTGCAAATCAGTTGAAACAGGTCAACAAGTAAGGTTTTAGATTCAGAATGACAATTTTTGTGTGTGTGAAATAAGGCTCAGTGGAGCTAAGAGCTCAAAAATTTTAATGTGAAGGCTTGGAATTAATTTAAGCCAGTGTATTATTTAAGAGTTTTCTTGTATATTGCAGGCACAAGGGGAAAATGGTAGGAAAGGAAAGTTGACCCGCCGGGCAAAAATAAGCACCATCCAAAAGCATTTAAGGGAAAAAACCTGCCTCTAATGGAAAAGGAACTGAAAGTTGGGATAGCTGCGTCCCAAAGGTCAGAAAATGCATAGGTATACCAAAAACATTCAAAAGCCTTGGTGAGCTGCACCTCATGAAGAATACTAAGGAAAAAAAAAATAGCAGGAGATTCTATATCTTGTTAAAAAAAAAAAGAGAGAACAAGAAGAGCTGCTGACTGACAGATAGAAATGAAAGATTAATCCCAGGTATGGCCAAACACTAAATGAATCCCATTCCCAGGACATGGGATAGAGATAGCACTGGGATATGAATGAGGATGGCAGGGTGGCAGAAGTCATCCCTTCCTGAGGCAAAGCAAACCAATGGCACATTCACGCAATATGCTGCCATCAGGTGAGAAGCAGCTCTGCTGCTGTTGTAGCTTGGCCAGGTGGAAGGCAGCTGTGAACTGGGCTCTGCTGGACTGCACCGGTGTGGCTGCAGAAAAGTAAACCTTGTTCTCATGCAGCCCCTCCACTCAGCACTGCCTGGCAGCTTGAGAGGTTCCATCCAATTTTGAGCCATTCTTAGTGAAAACCTGAAGTAAGGCTGGCTTCACCACCCACTTGGAAATGTGGGAAACTTAGTTCCAGCCCAGGCAAGCAGCAAGTGACACTTCCCCACCCCCAGACTCTAAGTTAGGCAGATGGCCTTGAGCAAACAGAAATTTTATTGTAGGGTTTGAACATATTGAAAAGGGAAGCCTGAGCAATCTGCCATGGGCATAGCAAACATTTAAAATAATTTGCTGGCACTAATCCTGACTACATCTTCTCCTCTGCTGTGCTGGGTGAGGTGAGAAGGGTTTGCTGGCTGCCAGGTTGATAATTATATTGGGGCAGTGAGAGGCTTGGAGAGTTGATGCTCCCCTAATCTATATAAACTAAGGCAGCTGCATATATATAAAAAAACTCAACAAGTCCTGAGCTGTCAGAGCCCTGCACATGTATCTGCAACGCAACCCAATTGACTCCCACATCCAGCTGAGGAGACAGTGGATGTGGGAGCTGGTTCCTTTGAGCTCCTCCTGCTCATTTTTTGGTGGATGAGCATATCTGTTGTCATTGCTTAGCAGTCCTCTCTTCCCTCTCTGTTCTCTAAGTCCTAAGGCTGCAGTTTCATCCTGCTTTCAGTATGGCCTGGCCTTCAGCCCTGCCTTTCCCAAGCATCTTCCCCAGAATGCCCCAGCATTCTTTCATTTCAGAAAAGCTGCAAGGATCTATACGGCATCCTTGCCAGTACAGGGAGCTTTTCCTGAACGCTCTTTTCCTTCTCAGGTTCTTTGAAAGAAATGCCCCCAGTAATATTGAATCTGCATGTTTGTTAAACCTATTAAAGATTTAATGAAAAAGAAAAAAACAAAACAAAACAAAACAGAACAAAAAAAAAACAAACCAAAAAACCAAAAGAGTAGTATTGGGTGATGGCTCAAACATTACTTCTATCTGTGCTGACACTTCACCTCATCAGTAACTTTTCTCCCCAGGACATGGTGGCAGAGTTCTTGTCCTCTAGGGTGCCATCCCTAGACATGCCTAGAAAGAAACATGTTGCTCTGTGACAAGAGCAAAAGAAAAAAGAAAGGAATGTTTGAGGGAGATAATCACAAATCCTATTTGAGCACCAGAGAAGATCTTAGGGAAGAAATATGGAAGATAAAAACAAAAAAAAAAAAGTGGAGTCAATCTCTTTAGCCTTAAGGAAAACATTGAGACTGGGTGTGCCTCACAGAAACTAATATTTGAGTAAGAAATGACAGGGGATTAATTCTGACCTTGTAGAATGGAGGAGGCTGCTGGACAACAGGAGTGCAGAGCAATAGTTATGTTGCATGTGAGGGCAGCCTTGGGGCCAGCCTGGCTCATTGTTTTCCTTTGTGACCTTGGTGTAAGAACTAGACATGTGCTTACAAAATCTGCCGATGACACAAAGCTAGTAGGTACAGCTAATACAGTCCAGAGAAAGACTTGATTATTATGCAGGAAAAATTAGATGACCTTGTGGAACAGCAGAACAGAAACAGCATGAAATTTAATAATCCAAAGTGCAAAATCATGCCCTTGAAGACTAATCACTAGAACTTCTGCTGTAGGAAAGGGGTTCCTAAACTGGAGGAAGGAGAGTTGAACAAGCTGATTTACCATAGGATGGCCATAAGATCTTCCCATGCTACATGGCTATGAGAGCAGCTAAAGATGATGCTCCAACATGTACCTGGTGAGAATATGCAGCAGAGTTGTGAAGGATTTAGTATCAGGGTAAAAGGTATTGAGCTCTGATCATAAGCATTTCTGCTCATCTGTGTTTCAAAGATACTTTAAACTGTAATAAATGCAGGGAAATGCAGGTATGTACAAGCAGGAAAGGTCAGACAGGGAAGCAGTGATTACTATTTCTGTGTTGTATGCCCTTTATTCTCCTCCCTCCCCCAAAGCTTTCATAAAAGGTTTGCTGCTCTGGGTTACTGTTTTCCCTGTTGAGTTATTCCCATCCCTTAATGAATATTTCAGTCAACAGGTGAAGAAATGAATTCCCCTTTCCACCAATGTATAACTTCATGATAGGGTGAGGAAATGTTTACCTTTATTTAATTCGTTAAAGCATGGTGTCAGTAGGACAATAAGGCAAGAATGTAGAGTCTTCTCCTGGGAAATCAGTCCATGCCTGTCAGCTGTATCCTCTTTCTGCTCAGGATTGAACAAGCTTCAGCAGGACAGATGGACATGCCAGCAGCATCCATGTTGTGGGGCTGGGTGCGGGCAATGACAGCTCAGGACCCATGTCCTTCCACATGCAGCTCTCTCTCCCAGCCCTATTCCTAGACTTTGTGGTGTGATTCCATATTTACATTAGTGCACGGAAAAGAGGCTCAAAGCCATCTAAAGGTTTTCAGTGCAAGTGCACCTCTGGAATTTTCCTCTGTATTCCACCTTTCATGTTTTCTGAAGTCACTTGGGGTCAGAAAAAGGGAAGCAAATTCTTCCATGGATTGGCCAAGAGGAGCTTCCAGCAAAGCCCCTTCCAATAGCATCGTAATCTGTGAAAAATATTTTGCCATATGGAAAGGCTGTTCATTTTTTTCCTTCTGTGCATAGTTTGGCTTGCCCCACGTTAGCAAAGGCTATCTTTAGCATGCCGTCGGTGTTTTTTATGAAGAGATATAAAAACTCCCACAGCAGGAGTCCTCTGGCTCTGAGACTGGATGATGGAAGGAGGCTATGACAGACTGCTTAGCTGGCCCCACTGCTCAGAACCATCTGCTTGCCAAGGTTTCTCAGCTATGAAGAGAGAGGCAGACACTGCCCTTCTCAGCAGTGGTATGTCACAGTGAGTATGGAGTACCACTCAGAGAGTAGGAAAGGTTCAGATAAAATGAAATCCAAACTATTTAAATAGACAAGCAGGAGATTTTTTGTATTATTTTCTACTTTAAAATAGTCCCAGTAAAATTTCTTATTTAGTTGTAAATAAGAAAGAAAATATAGTAGTTCTCTCTTACATGCAATTCAGCAAGGCTCTCCCATAATTCATTCAGACCCTATTAATGAGTATAAGCAGTTTAAGCAGTTTGTTTAATGGCTGTATCTCTGCAGTTGCTTATACTGAACATAATTTCCTTTCCCGTTGCTAGCTTTGCAACAAGTCATGAGAGTTATTTACAGACACCTTAGTTTTATCTAATTTAACAGCTTTGTGTTGTCAGCAGTTTTGCCATCTCATTGTACTCCTTCTCTTCCTGGTCATTAATAAATAGATGGGGCCAGAGAAAGAGTGGAATTAATCCCAGCAGTGATCCTCTGGCACAGTTCCTGAGGCATCACACTCTTACCACCTTTTCATCCCAGTTATCTGTCATTTATCCCCATCCTTTTCTCTCTCTTTTAACCCATAAAAACCCTTAGCTCCTACCCTAGGGCTACTGAGTTTCCTTAAAAGCCTTGTGGTGAATGATACTATCAAATGTCTCTGTAAATGCATATCTTGTAATTCTCTTTTAGTCAATATTTTGCTACCACTTTGTAACATTTGAACAGGTTAGAAAAGCACAGTTCATCCTCACTGATAAGTATATCAATTTATTTCTGCTGAGCAGTGCTGACTTGCAATTTATTCATTCTGATTTTTTCTCTCTCCTACATACCACCTGTAAGTGTTTTATAAGTGTTTAAAATTATTTTCTCAGCTATTTTGCCCATTAATGAATTAAGGCTTTTTAGATTTCTGTTTTGAGGGTCATTCTTTAGAACTATTTTAAAGATTGCTACAGTGCTGGCCATTTTCCAGTTACCCAGAAGAGTGGCTGTTTTAATGATGAATTACATATCTTTAATGATAAATTAGGTAGGCTGAAATTGTGCTCCATTCTTAGGATTTGCTCAGAGTCTCCGAAAAATACCATTTGGTTCTATGAATTATTGGAACATATATTTCTGAAGTTATTACACCACTGATAATTTTGATATCTTTTACCCAATAGGGCTTTCACATCATTGCATGTAACTTCAGAGTAAAGATTCACTCTCAGCCCTTCTTTTCTGACACCCAAATGAATCATTTACCTTCACTGCAATCTTTCCTCACCCTGTGATTTAATTCTTTACAATTAGCAGTCCAGTAAACCTACGCAGCTTTCCATATCTGATTTACTTGCATTGCTTGTCATCATGCCTTTGACTGGTTTTGTGTATTTTCTGTGGTTCAACTTGCTGTATGAATTGTATCTTGCCTGTCAAGTCTTCCATTTTATTTGCTACACTTTAACTGAGTATCCTTTCCTGAAAGATACGTTGGGGATAAAAATCAGTCCTGGAATTTTACCATTTAATTATTCTATGCCTTCCCTTGTTTCTTTGTTCTGAACTGTGGAGATCTGCTAAAGCACAGATTATAAATAGCTTCCACTCTAAAGTTATGAATACCATTTTAAAAAAATAATTATTTCTCAGAAAAAGACCTGGTTTAAATGCTGATATTTTATCTTAAAATGCTGATATTTTGTCCAAATTATTGATCTTGAATATGAGTCCATTCACCCAGACTTGTAATTCTAACAGCTTCAAGGTAAATATTCATGTAAATCAATCATAATAATTCTCATTGTAATTGTTGTACTTGGGACCATACTTTCTGAAACAAATCCAGTAGTTAATGAACTCCATTACATGTAGTATTTCTTCATGCTTAATCATTATGATTCATGGCATGTGCTGTGTTTTCAGCACTGGATTTGTTTTTTTCAGATCTAGAATTTGTGTGCTAGAAGTCAATTTCTCCTACACAAGTTGAATTCTGTTCAGTGGTTTAGGTAGCAGATTTTAACTTTTGCATTTATCTTCCTCTAAACAAACTAATCATTGAACATCTTTTGATATCCCCTTATAATAAGAGTTTCTTACTCACAGTTGCTTCATTTCTTCCCAATTTAGTACTGGTTTCTCAATCATCAGTAACCCTCCCCTTCTGTTTCTCTGTACCTTTTTGTTATTTACACACCTGTGATGAATCCTCCTCCCCTCATCCAAGAAGATGTTATTTTACACATCTAATTTATTTCTCAAGATTACACTGTTATTAGAACTCAAACCCAAGAAGGCAAGGAATTTCCAGCTTCTAAAGTTGTTTTTCCATTAGTGGTAATGTACCAAAGACTGACCACCATCTGTCCTGATTAAGAGTCTGCCTCCCATACCCAAGCCTGCTAAAATACACGATCTCAGAGTTATATGTGTTTGAATGAGTAAAACTACAGGTGATGTTCATGAGAAATGCCTCGTGCTCAGACTTTTGAAAAACAGACCACTTAGACTAGGACTAATCAAGCGTTTTATGGTGAAATAATTTTCTGCCAGAAATAACTCAAGAGTTAGGTGCTCACTAGCAATAGAGACAAACCAGGATTAATAATAAGTTGTAATCAGATGAAACAGGTACTTGAATGTGGTCATCCTAGCCCTACATGCATTTTTGCTATTAAGGGCACAAGGAACGGGATCTAAAATATGTGTCTACGGATGATAATTTTTAAAAACATACAGGCACAAATCTTCCTTTTCCTCTTGTTTGTTAAAAAATTTAAATAATGGAATTTACTTAGTATCATAGTCAGTAATGATTTTGGTACATGAATTAAGAATTTAAATTTTGTGGCTTAAAAAGCAATGTGAAAATAATGTAACATTTGCACTCTAGAATTTTGTATCAAATTCATTACCAGACTGTTCTGGCTCTTTGGAATTGGGGTTTCTTTTAACCCTGTAGGACTAACCCAGGAAGTATGGGCTGAGGTACAGTGTGCATTTCTTCTTCCTATTGATGCAAGTCAGGATTCCCTTTGGCTGCAGGGAGATTTGGTGAGACTGGGACTGGGCATGTTTAGTCTCTGCAGTGACACAGGGTTCAGAAATCTCCAGGCACTGCCAGAGTGCAGTGCTCTTCTAAAGTACCTCTGGGTTTCTGGCAGTCACCCAGCATGTTGCAGCACTGCAGGACCTGAGCTGACCTCCTCCACTGCAGGAGCTTCAGAGGTCTCCTAGCAGGAGAGCCAGATGTGGCTCAGGTGTCTGCACCAGCGTGTAAACACATCCCCCACTACCCAGGTTGCTCCCTCTCTTCTACATTTTTCTCTTTAGGCAGGAGAAATCCAAAGTCCTTTAAGAATTAGAGTTTGATACTGTTACTGCTACTACACAATACTAGACCATTTGAAGGCCTTCTTAATTATTTGATAGACTGGTAGAATCATTGAAACTATTTCCATTTGCCTAATATATTTGCCTTATATTTGCCTAATACCCTAACTTTAGGTGTGAAAACTGTACAGATCAAGTTTGAAAAGCCTATTATTTGTCAGGCAGTTTAAGAGATCCTGTGATACTTTCTCTCCCAATACTGCAGAATCAATTAGACTATACTAGGAGGTGTAAAATTTGTATCTTTGAGGTCACAACCATGTATTTAGCTATTTTTTTCCTCTCCCTACAGGCAAGAGCCAAAATCTAGCTTAGCTCAACTGAAAACTAAATGCATCATGATTATTCCATAGCATTCCTACCCAGGACACACCAGGCAGACTGGATTTTTTTAAACTATCAGTGTTAGATATGGCAAATTTGTTGATATGGCAGCTTGAGAACACGGAAAGGAAAGGAGAGCCCAGAATCACAAGTGCCTCTTGCTATTTCTGAGTGAGTAGGGTCTGGGGATGGAGTTGAGGTCTTGGGACAGAGTCTGGATTTGGTCCCTGATTCAAAGTTGTCTGAAATCTCTCCACTGACTCTGACCATGACTTAAAGCTGTAAAAAAATCCCCCAGTGTGTATGTGTCAAACACAAACCTATGTTCTCTAAAATGGCATCTTCTTTTAATGGCAATAAAAGAGAGAATTCCTTGAGCCTCTTGTGGTCATTAAAAATTCTGCTGTCAAGTATGAATTTATTCTAATTTGATTCTCAGATACTAGATGGTGTTTTCCCTTTGCTTTCGATAGAAAGTCTTCTATTACCAGGAATTCTCTCCTAGTTTTAGTACTTGTAGGTGGAATTATCGTATTATATTAGGTGGTAGAATAAAATTACACCTACCTTCTTTTAGGGACTCGTACTCCAACCAGTGTCTGGCTATAGTGAGGGCTGCATAGCCTTTTTTTTCTCTATTACAAAAATAAAACATACATATTAAAGTTATCATCAATATCTCTGATGGATATGCTGATTCATTTTTTTACAGGGGATAATACTTCAGATGAAAAAATTATCAAAACACAGAGCATAGTTAGGTCAAGGTAATTTAACTCTAGTCTTGCCTCGTTGTTATTGTGATCTGGACAGACAGACCTGAGATAATTAAATCTTGATTGTGAACTATCCTCTTCTTATTTCATATGGTTCCATGTGCCAAATACAATGCCAGCAATCCTAGCTGACATTTTCTGTGAAAAGACATTTTTAGGCATCATAATGTGTGAAGGCTGCCAGCAGGGCAGTCTATCACTTCTACCTTACATCAAAGGGATGTGCACTCTCTTGGAGGAAGAAAATAAAGCTAGTAAAAAAACCAAGACTTTAGCAAGGAAGGTTAATGTGGGGACCTTGCAATTCGGAAGAGTCTAAGTTCAAATTTGGGAAAAAGACAGCACAACCAGCACTTTCAGACTTTCTTCCTTGCCCTTGAATCAAACAAGAATCTTTGGGAAAACTCTGAAAAATACCTTTATCTCTACCTCTCATTAATGTAATTGCCTCCATTTCTCTTTCTGCACTTAGAAGAATGCAGCTGTACAACAACCTTGTGATTTCCACCACGCCTAGTTCTGCTTCTTTGCTGCTGACTGCACTAGTCCACTCACCAAAGCTGCAACCTTAGGCTCAAGGTGTGAAGCATAATCAAGTGAAGATGGTCTAAAACCCCAGGAAGACATGAAGCATTCAGAGACTTAAGGTGTGTTCCTTAAATAGCTGTAGTTTTTGTTTCACAGCTCTGTTTTTTGATAGCAAGTAAATTTTGCAATTACAAGTGGGGCGATATCAAATCAGTATGAAACATTCATAACTGTAGCTAAAATTGGGTGATGTCTCCTCAGCTGATGCATGCTTGAGAGGGATGTCTTTGATGCCAAAGCTTTTTAAGAGGGCTGATGCTGTCATCGTTAGGTGTGTAGCTTACTCAGTTTGTCAGTCTCTGCTGGGGCTTTGCCAAGTGCTGGATTTAATTCCCAAGTTCTCCTGGTCAGAAAGGCAGAGTGTAGCCTGCAGTGTGCAGGATGGTAATACTGGTACTAGCTCTCATCTTGGGGAGGCTGCAAGACTAACAAATTGCAAGAAGATGAGCAAAGCAGTTGCTGTGCATGCAAGTTTGTGTGAGAAGGAGGGAAAGAAAGCTCACCTGTGTGAGAGGACTTTGCTAAAGGGCAGAAAGCATCAGGGGAATTGGGGAAAGAAGGCTGTGCAGAGTCTTCTGTGCTTTACAAATACAAATATAAGGGGATATGTGCTGAAGGGAGAGGGTACCACAAAAGAAGTTCACAGATCTCGTCAGGAAGCTGGAAAGAAAAAACTATCTAATAAACAACTGGGGTTTATTAAAAAACAGCATCTGAGTTTGTTCTTCACTGTTGAAGCCATCATTTAGAAAACAAGCGAAAATGGGTATGGTGGTCTCACTTTAGTCTCTCATGGCATTTTACACATCACCCAACAGCTGTACCATTTTTACATATGACTGTTTGCATAGACAGGAAATGAGGATCGTAATGCTATAATGGCAGAAGTCCGCAGAAGTCCACAGAAGTCCACATTGAAGGGTATTAACAGAAAGTGCTGCAACATAATTTGCCTCTTGCATTTTCCCTGACTAATAAAAACTCCTCAAGCCCAGCAGTATCAAATTTACTCAAATTAAAAAGCTGCTTCTCTGTGACAACAGACTATTCTTCTTGTTCCACTTCAAAAAGTATTAATTATGGAACATCATGTTTTACAAATTTTTTTTTGTATAAATGCTGCATTAAAGCACTATTATAGTGTTGAGTAAACAACTTCGTGTGTTTTGCAATATACTCTCAGAAAAAAAGTTGCATCAGTGTTTTATAAGTAGGTCAGTGACAATTCCGTATGTATTTCTTAAATTCACATGGACTATCCAGATTCCAGCATAGAAATACATGGATAAAACTACTGTGAATAAAATATTCATGTTTTTCTTTAAAAATAAATAGACCCACATAAGCTGCAGTAAGAGAGGTAATGCTTTCCTGGTGCAGGATTGTCTTCTGCATGCTTTAAGAGCTCTACTTGGTTCAGTTCATTACCATATAATTAATATGAGTGTAATTAATATGAGTGTAATGAATATGATTGCAATTAATACGTGCATAATAAATATTAAATTTCATTTTCAATGAAACCATTCATGAATTTGGTGATTGCAACACATCCTTTATTTCTTCCTTGGATCTGAAAATTGTTGTAAATATAAGATATTATGACTGATTCCAGGGTCGTCTCCTCAATAAGCCTTTTTGCTTATACTTGGACAAAATGTGTTTGTGTTATTGTTGACATGTCCATTGCTGTGGGATTACAGGATGACATTTCACCCAAGAGGTTTCGTAAAGAGAAGGTTGTTTTACTGTACGTGTAGTAATACCTGTGACCAGGTGGTATATCAAAGAAAGCCCCAGGAGAAGAATAGCATGTGCAAAAGATTACTCTTGTCTTCTACAGATGTTTCCTTGAGTAATCTCACCTCAAGCATTTGTAGGGGTAAAAACCATCTTAGCTCATCAAAAACCAAACCAACCGAACCAACAAAAAACCCAAACCAACTCACAAAGCCCTCATCAATCAACCAGAAATCTCCCAAAACCAAACAAAACCCAAATGACCTCTAAGACATCTATTGCTGAGATGCGTAAAGGTTAGTAACTGAAATGAGCTTCTTTAGACAGAAACTTTGCTTAGCATAGAAAACACTTTCACTGATGCATCGTTATTAGAGATATATACTGCACCATTTTCTTAGGTCTGTCAGCCTTTTCATGTGTGGACTTGATTATGGTGAGCCTCAGTAAGAAGGGTTTGTAGTTCTCTTGGCTAAAACACATAGTTTCCATCAAAAGGAACAGCATTCCAACCATCTGAAATTATAAAACCCATTTTCTTTCAGGTATTTCCATAATATTCAAATTTAAGAAGGGACATACCCCCCAAAAACTACAAAACTGTATGTTTTTAGAGTGATCAGGAAGTGATCCCATGGTAAGGCAAGTGTTTGAAACATTTAATCATGAATATAATAATCCTTGTATTGGTAGAAATCCTCCTCTTTTGCTCACTTACTTCTTGGTTAGCTGAATACTGTCACTATTCACATTTCACACAGCAGAAACACAGCTCCTTGTAATGTGTATAATGTCTGCCCAGGGCTCCACATAGATCTGGGGGAATAGGTAAAGCAGGTTGGATGGTGTTTTGAGTGATTTTTCATGTATGTGAATATGAGTGGCCACTCCTTAGAGATCTTTTGAGAAAGAAGTAGATTATTAAAGGGATGGGTTTCCCCTGATTTACATGCTTATGTTGCTTTGGCAGTCTCAGCAAATGGAGAATGTCACTGTCTGCTGGCAGCTGCAAAGGACTTTGGGCAGATGTTTGGCTCTTTCTGTTTGTTCACTTGTATGCCTGACCCAACTGGCAGCAGGGTTCATTATGCACCATTATTGTTCTGGATATTGAAGCTATTTATCCTCAAATTAATTGCTTCTGGCTGACTTATCTGTAACCAATGTGATTGAAATAGCATGAAAACAATCAGTGATATGTGGCTGTGCCTGTTAACTCTCCCAAGGAAACCTTTGTTAAGACTGCTTTGGCAGCCAGTGGATTTCATGAGTTTGGAAGCACAGTTCCATGTCGGCAACAGGCTGGCAACAAAGCTGTGGTGCAGAAGAGGTGCTAGGCTGATTGGCATGGGGGTGGGATGTCACTGATGCAAGATACAACATCAGGGATGCTGTGTGACCAGTTACACGGGTGGTACCAGCAGCAGGGTTCCTTTATTTTTTGTTTGTTTTCAGACCAGTTGCAATGTGAAGTGGCTGTACTGGCTCCACCAACTGGAGATGAAGCTTGTAGCTCTTCTGTGGGTGACATGCATGTTGGGCACGCTGGAACTGAACTCTAATGCCTGTGCTCTGGATTTGGGTTGAGGGATGGATTGCATTTCCCACGTTCATGTATAGACACTCCTCTCTCTCTCTGTTTTTCCCTTCTTATAAGAAAGAGGATGTTTGTTTAGTATGATGCTTAGTATCTCAGTTGGTTAATTTAGTCCACAAAGAAGGTTTACCATGGACTCCCATGGTTGGCTGGGCGGGGGGGGAGGGGCGGGGAGGGCAGGGAAAGTGAGGGAAAGAACTGCTTTCTCTTTCAGCCTTCATAGTTGTGAAAGGTTACTTGTAAAGATTTTATAATTTGCAAAGACCATAGAGGACAAACTTGGGGGAGGTCAATATACAATACTGGAATCACCAGGTGACGTCAGGATCTTACTGACATGCATGTGAAATTAGGGGAAAAAAATAACCCCCCAGTCCTTCATCCTGCAGAATGTGACAAACTGGCAAGAAGACATTTCTGCCCTGCACATTGGGAGTCTATGAAAGGGAAGGGAAGAATAAGGCTATTCTTAGCCCCCTTTAGAAGCACACAAAGTACGGCACAGAAATGTCACTTGCTGGGGCGGGAGGAGGGTTTGTTAAAGAGGACAGGACCGCTGTGTAGAATCGTCCTTTACGACAGGGCAAACGAGCCTGCCGTTGTCAGCCCCGCGCCAGCTCTGCACATTCCCATCTCAGTCAGCTACTGCAAAGGTTCTGATTTCTTCCCTTCCCCCTCGCCTTTCCCAAATTATTTTTTATTCGTGCCCAAAGATCGGAGGCTTCGCCAGACCCTGGACGGCACTACCTCGGGACGAGACCCAAGCGGTGACTTCAGCACAGGCAGACGAGAACTGCCGACAGGCAGGAGAGCGCCCCGAGGGTCACCGCCAGCGCCGATCGGCCGCTGCCAGCAGCAGCCTCCGGGGGCACACCGGCCCTCCCCGCCGCTTCCCCTCAAAGTTCCCAGCAGACCCTCCCCACACCTAGTCCCGGTCCCGCTCCCTGCCGCGCCCGGCGCTCCCCCGGCGGACGGGGCGGCGAGGCGGCACCTCCCCCGGCCCTGCCCAGCCCTGCCCGGCCCGGCGGAGGCGGTGGGCGGCTCCTGTGGCCGTGGCATAAACCGGCGGCCCCTCCCGCCGACGCCGCTGTCCCTGCTGGACGGCGGGGAGGAGAGCGGCGCTGCCCTGGGATCCGGGCGGAGGCTGCGGCGGCGGCGGCTGCTCTCCAGCGGAGGAGCTGCGCCTGGCGGCGGCGGGCCGGGAGCTGCGGGGCACGGGCGCGCCGCCGGCTGCCGCGGCCTCGCTCGCACGGCGGCAGCGGCGGGAGGCTCCGCCGGGCTTCCCCATTGTCTGCTCGCGGGCGGAGGGCTGCGCTGCCCGCACGCCCCCCACCCTCGCCTTTGTGTGCTCCGGCCGGCGGCGGGGCGGCGCGGCGCCCGCCGTGATGCGCGCTGCGGGGCGGCGCGGACCCCGCGCCGCTCGGTGAGAGGCGGGGAGGGACCCAGCCTGTGCCCCGGAGGCTTTTCGCTCGCAGCAGCCGGAGGGGGGGACTATGGACTGAGCGCATCGCTGTACCATGGAGTCGGGCATCCGCTTGAGCACGCTCTGCCTTCTCCTCTGCCTGGGGCCAGGTAGGCGGATGCCGGACCCGCCGGGAGAGTACCCGGGAGCGGGGCCGGCGGAGCTTCGCAGCGGCGATGCTCTGGCCCCTGGGCAGCCGCAGGTGCGGAGAGCGGCGGAGGTGCTGGAGGAGGGTGCTCGGGAAGTTGCGGTGTCGGCGGGTAGGTGACGGCACTTTCTGGTCAGTTTCAGGCTTTGGCGTGGACCCCTCGCTGCAGATCGACGTGCTGTCCGAGCTACAGCTGGGAGGCTCCACGGAGGGCGTGCGCCAGGTGCCGGGGCTGCACAACGGGAGCAAAGCCTTCCTCTTCTCAGGTACGGCCGCCCCGGCCCCGCAACTCCGGCCGTGGCCGTCGGGCCCCGGCGCCGCGCACGGGGCGCGTCCCCCCAAGTCCCCCCGCCGCCAGAGGTTTGCTTGCTTTGAGATCTCGGGATTCCGTACCTTCCCTTCCTGCTCGCTTTTCTTTCACTCTTCTTTACCTCTCTCCTCCCATTATTTCATTTTTTTTTTTTCCTCTCACCCCATTTTTTTCCTTTGACTGGTAGACGCTTAATTAAAGTACAGCAGGAACGGGGATGGCAGATGGCATGTTTTGTAAGTCGTGGGGTGCGGTGATGAATAATAGCACCACCCACTCTACTGCTTTACTTGGGAAACGCTAAACATATCCCAGTTCCAGCTAAGGAAAACCTCACTGAAAGTTTTATGTGACTCGAGCAAAATGTTGAAATGAAGTGCCCCCGGCACTTCAAGGGTCCTCCCCGGAGGAGGGAGGCAGATGGCTGGAAATAAGAACACACGGGTTTTTTTGCCAAAGGAAAGTGGCCCTTTGGAGCTTCTGTGACATACCCCTCCTGAGAAACAATGAATGAGTTTTGGTCTCTTTTAGTGCTTGTGATTGTTTCTTTGTTAATAGTGGAAATAGAAATAAAATAGTAGTCTTCTATCTTCCAAAAATACATCTTTTATTAAAGATTATTAAAAATTATTAAACTTTCTTATATTGTAATTAATAAAAGACTGTAAAAAACTTAAAATCTTGTTGAATATATTAGCATTGGTTACATTCCATACACTTGCTCATTGTCAGTGTTTTTTTGAATTACACTTTAATAATATACTGAGATATTAAATGAAGCTGGAATCAACAATATTTTTAGGGAAAAAAAAAGAAGTCTATCTTAATAAAAAAAAAAAAAAGCCTAAATCTGGCCTTTAGAAGCAAGTCTCTTCTCTTAAAGATGATTAAATGCTCCTTATAATCTATGACTAAGCAAGAAGGAGAAATGTGGCTCAACATCTGATGAAAAAAAGCAAATCTCCACATCAGCTTGTACATTCAAGACAGGGGAACTTCATTGCTGACGTCTTGTGTCATGCCAGGAGTTTAGCTTGGCTCTGAAGAGACTTCTAGTGCAACAGGCAAGAGGCTGTGTTTCACGTACAGAAGAGTTACGATCCAAGGGAGATAATATATGGAAAAGGAATTTCTTTTTCATGCTTGCATTAATAAGATAATTTATTGGGAAGTTAATAGTTGCCAAAGGCTTTTTTAGGTGACCTCTCTAGTGGTGTTCTTCCCTGGAATTGCCAGCATGTGTCACTATGGACATGAATGAAGAGACGCATGGGTATGTGTTAAGAAACAGTGGCACATGCTGGTTTTAAACATCTGTGATGGGCTTGTGGCTGCAGAGCAGAGACCTCTGTGAAGGGGTCTGCTGCTTACAATGGCAGTGCATTTTTGTGCCAATGGGATTGGTGTCGTGTCCTAAAATAGGTATAATTTTTAAGGCATGGTTCTAAGTTGAAGCCCCATTGTGCTATAACTATTGGGGTGAGGGAGTTAAAACTCATTTTGTCTTCAGTGGTAACAGGATTCGAGGTTTGGAAGAATAAGACTTGCTGGTATATTTTCCCAGTGTCAGGACAAAAAAAATTACTGTGTTGCTAAAGAATTACTTTTTTTCAAGTTTTTCCCTCGTTCTTTGCAATTACAAGTGTACATAGTTCCCAAATGAGTTAGCAGTTTATTTGTAACAAAAGAAGACAGGAGTTTTAAATTTTCCCAGCAGCCTTTTTATTTGGTTGAGAACAATCGGAGGAATAACAGGGATGAAAACACTTGTGTCTAAATGGTGGTTGAAGTCACTCAGTGTCCCTTAGGAAGTCTTTAATGCCCTGCAGGACTGGAGATAATTTTCCCTGCTACTGCATAAGATGACTACTGATTTTCTTATAGTAAATGGGGTCCTTACTGAGCAGAGAGATTTTCAGTTTTGAACTTGCATTTAGAAATAGAGAAATTTCCTTCCTTGATCAGACCGCTGGGTCCACTTAGTCATTTTTGTTCTGCTCTTAGAACTCACACTTTGGGAACATTGCAGTGTGTGCCTCTTAATGTATGTATTTGCAGTGTGTGAATTTCAAATACGTGTGTGTGTATTGCCTTGAAATTTGGTTTGTCTGTGTGGGTTTTTCCTTATTCCAGCTAAGCCTTAGTCCTAGACAGAAAAGATTTTGTGAGAATGATGCAAATTACTTTAAATGATTTGTGAACTTAACTGTGGAAGCTCCAGCTTGTGATCCATCCTTTGCCTCTTGGTTTCTTCTGATAGCGAATCTTTTCTCGTATCATATACGTATTTACAACACTTTAGTATGTTGCCTTTTTGATAGACCACATTCTCAACTGATATAAGGCCTTACTTTACATAACCTTAAACCATTCAAAGTCTTAAATGCTGTTCTCTATTTTAGAACGAAATTATGAATGTGGCATTTTCAACTGCCAACAGGTAATAGACAATTAAAGATATTTGATGGGAAAATTATATATATAGTTGAAGCAGAATAATCTCTTTACTTCAGTTTCTAGGCAAAAAGTCAGTTTTGACTGCTTAATTAGATGTAGCATCAATTTTCAATACAAAGGTTTAGCAACTGATTGGCTGTTCTGGCAAATTCTCCCTTGTGTAAGTGACTTTTCAAAGATACTTTTATTTCTAGGTCATATAAGACAGTAAGCAGTTACTCTTTAAATGTAATTTTAGTCTGGCACTGTCCAGTCAAGATAATTTAGATTATACATATACAGTCTTGTGCCATGATTTAGAAATAATGTTAGCCATTGGAAATTTGCTGTTACTTGGACTTTTTTTAGTGTGTGTGTGTACTTGACTTCAGCTTTTTAGGTGTCTGGTGCTCTTTGATTGCCATGAATGGTAGCAACAGAATGTCACTGTAATCTGTGTCTAGTTAGCTGCAGGGACTTCTTTTTCTGGAAATATGATTTGCAAAGTAATTGTAAAATATTCCAGTGTAGCTTGTGGGAAAATACAATTATGAATAGAAAACAGGAGGAAGTCTTCAAAAATGTTAGTGTTGCTGTATGTGAACATCTGCCAGCACTTTCTAGCCAACAGCAGATATTATTATGTCAAAATATGTTGAGAGTAAAATTATTCCTCCGCTGGTCAGAGCAGCAGAACAGAAGTCAGACTATCTATGTCACTAATGTCTCTCTGTTGGCAACTGTTTATGTAAGTCAGTGAAATTTTCAACACCTTTGCAAAACAGGGATGACACTTGGATAAAGCCCAAACCAGATGGGTGGACTGAAGTGTAATTAATGTAGTTAAAGAAGGCTTTTGGAGAAATGCACATTGTCATTCTTATAGGGTTTTTTTTGTTTGTTTTTTTTGGTTTTTTTTTTTTTTGGTAAGGATACTGCCTTGATGTGATTTGAGGAGATAGGTGAAGATGAAAGTCCAACATAGCTATTTTCCTATGCAAATATGGAAATCATATTGCTTCAGAAGGACTTGTTGCATATGTAACCACAGGGGAGTTTGAAGAAGTAGACAAAACCACAACCACAGAGCCTGAAGGGTGATGAGGGTTTTGGATGACTGACTCAAGTCTGTGCTAGAAGATAGAACATTAAGCTCATGCAAGGTCCCAGTGAAGCCAGATATTTCAACTGGCAGTAGGAAATCGTGTTCTGAGGTGTCACAACCTAAAGAAGGGCTTCAAGAGTAAATTGGTCTCCTCTGGCATTTCACTAGGCAATAACATTTTGTCACCCTCCCTTTAAATTCTGTATTATATGTATTTTATAGATAGAGTATTTAGATAGTCTTTCTGGGTCTCTCTTGTTGAGAGCAGATGCTGTTCATGAGACTGTCTTTGTCCAGAGTATTTGTGTGTGTGTAGTAATGGAGACACCTTCCAACTGCCTCCAGCACCAGTGGAGAGTGGTGGAAGGTACACTGTAAATCAAGGGATGAGAGGCAACAAAAATGAAAGCCAGGTGATGTGTAAGGACAGTATATGCTCATCAAAGAGTGTATATTCTCTTCAAAGGGAAGGCTGAAAGGTGGATGGAAGAGTGGAGTCAGATGGTTACAAACACAGAAACATGCATTTAAGGAAAAAATAAAAAGGACATGTCAGTCATGAAAATGTGAGAGCTTATGTATCTGAATGCAGAATTTGGAATTTATTCAGAGGAAGGACAATTTTAGAGGCAAAATATGGTATATTCTGATGGGGATCAAGATGTGCTATGAAACACCAGAAAATAATTTAATCTGTCAGTGGGATAAATGAAAGGACTTGGCAGTACTGTTGTTTGAATTGGTGCTGGCTGGTACAAAATGCTGACAGAAAAAAAAAAACAAAACCTAAAATAGGCTCTTTGTATAACTGATGTGTTATGTGTTTTTGTATGACTGGATCATTAGTGTGTTGTTTTAAAATACTAGCAAGAAAATATTACTCTATCTTACTCTACTCTCCCTTTCAAAAGTTCACTCTATTTTGTCTCATGAGGTCATCTCTGGACATTTACTAAATAAGGAAGCTAAAAAAGCCTTAAAAGCAGAGATGAGTAAACTTTTTGTCACAGGAATAGGATTTACATTGCCTATGGACTTCACAACACACACTACACACACTGCTTATTCCTTGCCACCTGTTACTGAAACTGTGGGCAGATGCTTTCTCCAGGTTCCAGCTGAGCCTGCTGAAAATATTACTGTTCCCAGCTGCTCATCACTGCCCAGAAGCTAGAGGTTACTGTCCGCACAACTCTTCCAAAGCAAGAGATTATACGAGTGTTCCCATGTCTGCTGATGGCAAAATCAGCCTGCTTCAGAAGCGAACCTGGCTGACTGCAGTGACATGGATTGGAGTCCTGTAATATCCCCTTTCTCCAGCTGTATCCATCTCCCAGAGGAGTGGTAACAGACAGCTGGGAATGAGGATGTTAATGTTGCCAACTGTCTTAGCTGACTGCAGAGTGAATACTTATCTGCAGCTTTTTTTTTTGTCTTGCATGCAAACTGTTTTCACTCAGAAGCACTGAGTCCTCAAAATGTGGGACCTCCATCATAGAGATCATCTGTAGAGAGCAAAAGTTTTAATCAAAGTTTAATTTCAGTAGGCACTGGCATATTTTCTGATGTTAGAAATGCCTAATGTAAAAAATTGCTCTATGACAATGTGGTAGCCACAAATGTTTTGGTGTATCTGGAATAACAGCATAAGCTTTCCGTTTGCTGCCTTCCACTTCTGATACTTTCTAAAGTCACCTCTGCACCTGTGCAAACAGTAACCATTGTGGTAGGGCACTGCCAGGATTGTGATTAATGCTGCTGGGGAGCCAGGCTGGGTGCTGAAGGAGAGCAGGAGAGCCCTGAAAGCTGGGCTGCTTTTGCTGGTGTAGCTGCTCCTCTGAGACATACCCTTGCTCCAGAAGAACTTAATATTCAGCAACCTCTTCTGGGAAGGAGGAGTAGTTGTAGCAAGAGGAGGCATTTGTGAAGTGTCTGCTGCTTGAAGACCCCACCCAAAAAAGGAGGATCCTGCATGAGGATCCTGCATCAGTTTTCCATCCTAAAACATGAATTTTAATGCATGGAGAGCTATGATGCACTTACCCAAGCTGAATATTCATGAATATGCCCAGAACTGGAGATTGTGTTGCTTGCTAACTGGTTGTGCTGGTTTATCTGTAAAATAAAGGGGAAAAAGTTATGGAAGAAAGACTTAAATATCTTGAGCTTCTGACTGATGCTTGTAATCATACAGTAGAGAAATGGAAAGTGAATGGGAACCTAATGTATAGCAGATACAGAAACTGAGAAGCTTGTAATCCCTGAATGTAGTCATTAGTGCAGAGTTGACACAAATAATTTTAAGGAATGATAGAAAACTTGGACTGTGGCATTTGGTGATTGCAACTGTCTTATGCTGAAAGTTTCTAATAAATATTGTTGAGAGTGTGTATTAGGCATTGCTATCACAGAAGTATAAGTGTTAAGCAACAGAATTGTTTTAAATTCAGCTCTAAAAATTGTCATTATTCATTTCAAGGAAAGGTATTATACACAAAGAGTTATTTTGTTGTCCTTTTTTGCTTTGTTTTCTTTTGATTTTCTGCAGTGGGCTTTTTCTGGGAGGGAAAGGTAATCATCTCAGAGATTAAATATTCCCTTTAAACCCTTTATTCCCTTTAAAGCATGCTTTTTTTGTTGTCTGTCATTTGTGGGGCTTTTTATTGTTGTTTTGTTGGGGTTTTGATTGTTTGTTTTTGGTTTTTTTCCCTAATTTTTTTTCCTCCTCTCATTTCTTTCCATGTGTCTTGTTATGGGCTCTTGTCGCCTTTCAGTCTGTTAAATTCCAGCATGACTTTGGTGGCTTTGCCTGGGCTTGGTAGGACATCTCCAGTCTCTGATATGTCAGCCTTTGGAGTGAATTAATACCTGCATTTATTTATCAGCAGGGTGTGACTCTTATTTAAAGTAATGTCATGTTTTACTGTGTTCTTGTGGACTTGAGCCTGTGCTTTTCACAGTCAGGTTGTATCTGATACCTGCAATAAATTGAAGTCCCTGGGGGTTTGTTTTCTACTGGGACAATGATGAATCTCTAAAATTTTTTTTTAATGAGTGTCTGGTTGTTCAGGTTAATGCAAATAAACATGTATTGTTTATACATTCAGTATTGCCCCAAACGGTTCATACTGACTAACGGCAGACAGAATTGCATTTGCTTCTTCATGCCTTTACAATGAGGCTTCTAGAATATTGCAAGTACAAAATCCTTGTTGGGAATTTTATGACCTCAGGGCTCCAGCTGGCATTTTTTTTTGAAAAACTGAAGATGAGTATGATGTACAGCTTTAAGGCATGTATGAAAGGGGAATGCATTACGATGGTATCCGTGTGGGGATGTGAGGCAGGACCCTGGTTGGTCCGTGAAAAGGGAGCTGATGGTTGGAGGAGTGGGGCCAAAGAGCGTCTCTCCATGTTGACGTCCCTGTCAAGAGCAGGCAGGTGCGGATGGCTGCTTACCTGGCAGCCTCTCCTGGCAGTGTGGCAGGGGGCAGTGGTGTTGGCTAAAGTTAGAAGAACTGATGTTGACAACAGGACAGCATCTGTCCTGTGTGCCAGAGAGAACCCAGCACATGCAGCATATGTGCCCTGAGAAGAGAGGACAATGACCCTTCTATGTAGCTGTCGAGTGCATCTTTCCATATTGCTGGGGGAGGACTGCATTAGCAAGAGGAAGTGATGGGGGAAAATGAGGTCTCGCTACCCTTATATAATTACTTTTGCTGTGGCATAGTTCTGTAGTCGCAAAGTGTGCCTAGACTTGCTTGGTTTTTTTTTAATGGTTTCTTCCCTCATTGCAGCATGGCTCATTCTCCAGTGAGGTGTCACAAAGGACAGCAGCATTTCCTACACATCCCTTTTAGATCAGTCACAATGTCTATTTTCCCTCTACTTTCTGCCTATAAGATGTGGGAAATAGGTTTTTACTCTCCTCTCCTCCCCATCTTATGTTCTTCTAGTCTGTATCCTCCAGAGTATACAGGTGCTACCTTGGAAAAATAGCTCCAGGTATGGTTAACTTCACTGTTTCCACTGACTCTTAAGAGATGTACAGGACTGAGTTCATAAGTTATTTAAAACCGTTGGATAAGGGCTGGATTATAGAGCTGTCATGGAAAACTGTACTTCTTTATAGTGACTCTTCCCTATATTTCGTCCTGTTTGGTTTTGTGCCAAGGTGCAGATTCACTGAGCAGCTGTATTCTCATACCTGTACTGCTGAGGTACAGCTGAATAAGGGGTGAAAAAGGATTTTTCACAGCTTTTTGTTTTTCTTGTCCATCTGTTTTTGTCTAGATTCCTCTATATTTTATCTCAGTGCTTAAGAAATGTTATTTTTTTCCAGCTTGGCATTTTCCAAATGAATTCCTCTCAGGAAAATCTGATGAGAAATTTAAGAAAGGGTACTTTAATTTTTTTTTTTTTTTTTTTTTTTGTCTGGACATGTTTTCTACAATCAACACCTGCTATGAATGCTCACTTGGATATTTCAGATAGAAAAAAATTTCTGTAGCCATTTTCAACATGGAAGAATTTTACAGCAAAAATTCTTCTTATCTGTCAACATTTTACTTGCTCTTTTGGTGCATACTTTATTTTGGGGGGTTTATGCTGATGACTTCAGAGAGACACACAAACTTAGAAAACTGATTTTTAACTTGAGTCATCTCATGAGAAGCTGCTCACAGCTCTGAGCTGTTGCAAGGTGCTAAAGCAATGGGCATGGTCTAAAAGGACCAGTAGACTGAAAGAGACTTCCGAAGTCACAATGTTCAAAAAGGCTTTTAGCAGATTAACATATTTACTGCAGCACCAACATTGCTATGATAGACTGTAATGTTTCCAAGGGAGCCATTACAATCAATATTGCTAGCGATCCATAACTGAGAACTCTTTTAGTGGAATTTGAGTGGCTATTTCCTTCTCTGAAAACATGGAGTATAATAAGAGAAAGACCTCCAATTATAATGTTAGAGCTATGTTTATACTCTGTTAGAGCAATGTTTATACAATTTCCCCAGCATAAATGCTTATTTAAGTATAATTAGATGGTGGTCACATCTGTTGTGCTTATCCTAAAAGCGAAGATAACATGCGCCAGCCTTGACTCGGTCTGGAAGTTCATCAGTCTCTAGATACAGCTGTGTAATGATCCAGAAGGGTTCCAAAGGATCTTTTCTAGTTTTGAGGTCAATAATCTGTGTTTTAATAGCTCCCTAAGCATGCATTTGCATATTGTGCCCCAGGTGTTCCAAAGGCACTCTTAAAATTTTCCGTAAGATTAAGTAATATGCCTTGAACTTTGAACAGTCCCTAGATTTGCTCAGCTCTCATTCAAGGAAGAAGGTTGACTTGAGGAAAACCTTGTGTACCCTATTCAGTGTTGCTCTTATTTAGAATCCCTGCACACACCATTAGCATAAGGAAAGCATATGGGAGTAAGAGATCTGGGAGGTTGAATTTTTTTAAAAAAAATGCGTCTGGGTTATTGCATTCACTCTGGGTTTCTGCATTTCAGAAAAACACCAATGAATTGCAGGGACTGAAGAGAAAAACAGCAAACCAGATTGTACAGTAACGAAAGGACTGGCTTAGTAAGAAAGCTTTTGAAAGAACTTGAGCATGTACAGCTTGTCCAAGAATTGACAAAAGTGTTGTATGATAAGTGTCTAGTATTAGAAGATTCTTAGTGGTTTAAAATGAAGGAATTATTTAGTATTCAAAGAGCTAGAGGTAAGAGTAATGTAATGATACTACAAATGGAGAGGATTTAAGATAAAAGGAGACTTTCAGAGTGAACTAGTTTAGATTGTGGAATAGCTGCTGAAAAGAAGTGGTGGAAGTCTCCATACTTTTGATTTTTTTAGAAGATAGAATGAAATAAAATATCTAGGAAACTTCAGCTGTGCTGTAGTCATTGTACATAATTGTTCAGGTAATAAAGACCCTTTAAGTCTTAAAGACCCTTTAAGTCTTTCTGTACTCTGGAGAGCGGGGTTATCAAACTAGTGCCTTTGTATTCTCCTGAAACTTGTTCTATGGTGCACTTACATATATTTTGATGATTCTGGGCTAAAATAAGCCTACAAGAGCAAATTAGAGTCTGGAAACATTTTGTAATTATAACTCATCCAAGCTTATACATTGAGCATGAGTTTAAACTGGTAGCTGATTCATCAGGGCTAGTGGGCATATTCACAGAAGCATGGACTCCATTAATACCTGACTTAAAAAGGAACTTCTGGAGAATCTGAACTCTGGTCTTTCCCAGCTTTCTTGAAATCTCTGGTAAAGGTTTGCTCAAGCCTTCCATATATTTTCTACCTGTCTGCCCTGCTCACAGCTGAGTTTTGTATATGGTATTCCTTGGTATTTCTCCTCTTGATGTTCCCAATTCAAAATCTTCTTATCTTTCCTTTTTCTGGCATCAAAACAGCTACCCTGCGAGTAGCAATTATTCCAAGTATGCCAATATGGTTGATGGCATTGGTGTCCTACCTCTACCATCAGGTGTGGTCTCTCTGCCACTTCCTGTTTCTGCTAGTGCTTGAATTTTATTTACAGTTCAGTCTCCTGCCTTCTCCCCCCATCTGCTGCTGTTTGCTCAGTCTGCTGCTGGAGACCTGTGGCTAACAACAGAGGTGTTGGATGTGTCTCCATATTCAGATACAATTTTTTTCCAGTGGTGGCCTCCCTCCCCCTGCTCTGCTTGCTCGATTTTTGCTGTTAGGATACAGGTTTAAGTTTTCTGGTGTTTTCTATGTGTGTCAGTGGCTGTTGGCCATTCTCTTTTGTCAGAAGTTAATCTTTCATGCAGACTGCATGGTTGTGGTCATCTGCAAAATGATCTCATATTAATACTTTGTTAAGCTCACCACTGTGTTGTGTGAAAAGAAATCAGCACTTAAATTCTTAACACATAGAGTTTTGGTTAGCTGAAGGTAGTTAACCCTAATGTGGGCAAAAAGCAGTTACACCCTAGAAAGCCAGAGATGAAGGAAACCTAGAATGAGAGATCCAAATCGCTACCGAGAGGGAGAAACAGATTCTTCATGGAGAAGAAAGATAAACCTTCTAGGTCATCCACAAATGATTACAGTTGGGCTAGATGGTCTCAAGAGGTCCTTTCCAGCCTAGATGAATCGGTGAAACACAGGCTGTAGGAGTTAATTCCTCAGGAGCAGCATACTCGTCACAACAAAAGGAGGTTTTGAGAGAAAATGACTGAGCAGAGAGCATGAGTAAGTCTTACTGACACTTGCACAGTGAGGGGGAGATGTGGCGTGTTGCTGAGAGGGTATTGGATTGCCTGCACCAAGCATGATCCTAATTCAGAGGTGCCGTGGTGGGTGCTGATCTTATATGGTCTGTCATCGTATGATAGTTCACCACTGGAATATGATATATTTGAGAATTTGAGTTGTGTCACATCTTCAGAGAGAAGGGTAGGGCATATAATGCAGCTTGATCTACATGTAGCATAATCTGCTTGCATGATTTATTATTGCCATTAAGTTTGTACTTTATTGTTTTTAATTGATTAGGCTTTGTTTACCTTTGGTAGCCTGCCTTTCCATTTGGAAAAGGCTGGCAGCACTATCTCCTTCTCGTCCTCCTGTCCTCCCCTTTTGCTGTGAATTTAATAACTGTTAAAATTCTGGCTGTGCTATACAATGAAAATAAAATCAGTCTTTTAGCGGTTCTCATGTGTGTCATGCCCTTATTACAGTACTAGTAGGGCTGGAAGACGATGCATTGTTTTTCTTCTGCTCTTCAATGTCCTAGTGTTAACAGCATTTCTTGGTGTAATATTTTTGTTTGTTGTTAGGTCAGCTTGACTCAAAAGTGCTCATGTGACAGTATGCAACCAAGCATAACTAGGTGCATATGCCACAGATGGCAGCTGCAAGGGAAACAAGGCAGGCTTGATTTTCTCCACAGGTTTCAAGGTGTTCTCAAAGCAGCTTCTAGAAAGCTGTTTTGTGCCTAAAGGGAGTTTATGTTTATATACACATATATATTTATAAAGCTACAGTAGGCTGTAAACTTTTAAATATAGCTGAAACCTCTGCTGAAATGAAGAAACAAATCCCACTCTGTGCTGCATCGGTGTCCTTGTTCAAACATGGTAGGTTTTATAGTGGTTTTGGCTGTGAAAAACCTAAACAACATAATTCTAAGTAGCAGTACATGATTCTACCTATGAGGGAGCACATACAAAGCATCTTCAAAACTTAAAAAGAGTTTAAGAACAGTGTTGGAATATAGGCTAGGAAAAACTGGTAATCAAAAAAGCTATTGCATCTTAAAATTGATAACCTGGAACCTATAAATCACCAGAAAGCGTTACAGTAATAAATGCATGGTGCAGAGTATACTGTGCATCGCACATTTTAATTTCCTAGGAGTGGAATTTCAGTAACAAGAACAGAAGTCTTTTATCTTCATTATTTTACTGTCATGTCATAGGTCCCCACTCAGTAGAAGCTTCTCTCCTGATGATAGTACCTAGTATGATGACAGTTTCTCTGAAAGGGATAATATTTCTGATGTACAAGGAGCAGATGTTTTCTGTATCATGTATGCCTTTAAAAATTCCTGATACTACTTTTGTATGTGTGCTGCTTCCCAGTGTGTTGATCTATACATTTCTAAAATTCCTTTCTGAAATATTCAGGAGAGCACATTTTCGTTTTCTGTGGCAGTGTGATGGGAGTTGTTTTATTAACAATCTAGTGTGGCAGGATCAGTATTGCTTGTTAGCAAATCAGCTGTTTCAGCTTCCTGTGCTGAGAATACAGACTTCTGATCTGGAGTCCTACATGTTCAAAGTTCAGGTTTGCCTGCAATTAGGTTTTTTATCATGTCATTTGCAAAAGGTTTGAAAAACTGTCAGAAATATGCTATTGCAGATACAGTCACTAGAACCTGTTCTATAACTAAATCTTTTATTTACTTTTTGCCTGCTGAGTCCAAAAGTCATTAAATCCTTGTTCATGGACCTGACATTTTTGGAAGAGCACGCCTGACTTTTTGCAGTGCAGCTGGGCTGTTCTACATTACAGGAAATTTTTCCCACTTGTAGTCCTTGTGCAAATTCCCTCTTTGCTGAAGGGACAACAGCCAAGGAAAGATGAAAGACATCTAAGTGTCTTAGCATTCTGCTGTGGCAGGTTAAGACTAAGGTAGAGAGAGCCGTGGTACCGAATCCATCGCAGAACAATTCAGTCCCACCTGACTTGCCTTGGTTTCTAGGAAGCAGCCGGTTGATATATAAGCTCAGAGGCTTATCCCAGCCATTAGTATAATCACCCTCAAACTTGTTTTGTATCATCTCTTGCCGAATGCTTCTAGGCAAATTTCAGTGGTAATATTGTCAGTTCACAGGGAATATGTATTATATTACAACTGTCGTTTTCTACAGACAGTCATGGATTTGCACAGTCTATCCTAGTTGTCCTGATTCAAGCCTAGTTGTCCAGGCTCTCAGTACCTTTCCGTCCTCTTGTCCCACAGTAAATTTGTGTTCTCAGCTGTGCCAAAATGACTTTAAAACATCAGTATATAGCATATAGGTGAGCCAGAGTTTTGGCCAGGAGTGATACGATTACTGTTTTTGAAGGATATAAGTATGAACAGCCAATGTAATTGGGGAAAAATGTGTTCAGAAATGGGTCTTCTAGTCTTTAGCGTCAATCCATTGTGACTTGTGGGACTTTGCATATGGTTTGAGCTGGAGGGAAGCCCTTGCTGGATGACACACCAAAGCTGTAGCTGACATTCAGAACAGAGGAAGCTACAAAGCAAAGGCAGTTGGAACCTCCCCAAATGCTGCAAGAACAAACTGTGACATTTTCCCCCTTGTTTTTATTTGATTTAATGATTTGACTTCAAGTCAGTTTTTATTTTGATTGTTTCATTTCAGCTGAAGAGCATTTTGCCCTCTTCCTTTTCTCCTTCTCATCTACTGCATTTCTGGCTGCATGCATCCTTGCTGAAGCATTTCTTTAGTGGAAATAAGAAGGCAGAAATGCCAAACCGTGAGGGTATCAAAACTACAAGGGCAGTTTGTGGGCTATGTCCCTAAACAGTCTGTGGGGTATCCCAAGGTCCTGATCATGCCACTTGGGAATTTGATTACTGGAGTCCTTGTTCCTGGCATTTGTGAGTATTTGTTCTGGGGAGACCAGGTTGGATCCAGTTTGTGGGGGGCACTTGGGTGCGTAGAGGTCTGGATATACCTGGTTGTATCCTGACTTATGTTTTTATTGTAGTCCTAGGGTTCACCCAGGTTTGGGAACTGGGCAGTGCTCCTGGGCTCTGTAGTGTAAGCACACCCTTTGGGAATGGCCCCAGTGGGAGTCTTAAAGGATTAGTGTTTACCATGTATCTTGTAGTTTTTTAAAACTTCAGGTAGAGCTGCAACACCTTCCCCAGACTCTTGCAGAGCTCCTTCCTACAGCCTTGGAGAATCCAGCTCAGGTTCACGTGGGTTTGGAAAACTACAGCTGCTTTTTTTGCTGTTCTCTATGAAACAAACTGGGAATCTTTGAGAAGGGAATAAAAAAATGTATATGGGTAAAGTAGTTCAAAATGTTTTATGAGCTGATCTCATATATCAGTTTAAATAGCAAAAGAACCAGCCTTTCTACTGAAGGATTTAATGCATATCACATCAAGGCTTTGGTCTAATAAAGGTTGTTTTACTTCTTTGTATCTTCATTTCTCGTTAGAGGAATGCAACTCCTGAATTTGAATGCATTGTGCTCCACTTAAAATCCTGTTGTACTCTGCAACCTTGTAAAGATTTTGCTATTGGATTGGCTTTGAATGCTGCCTGGTTGGCTGGGTGCAGCTTAGTTTATATTTGTTATCTAAATAAAAGAACCATGTAAAGTAAACAGTTGCCCTTTGAAGGCTGTGTGAAATCCTAGTTACAAAAATATTAACAAAAAACGAATATGGGAAAGTGACAGGATGTGAATATATGCTTGTGACACTCATCCCTCCTAGAGTAGGAAGTTGAAATAAAATTGAGCCAATTATATTTTTCATCCTCATTTTAGCCTTCAGCCTTCCTTCTTCTCACAAACCACTAGAATTTAATTTGGATAGTTCAGCAGAGCTACAGTCAGATGCAGAATTGATTTATAGATGCTGCTATTAAAAGCTGATTATGTGCACATGAAACAAACTGTGGAGCTCAATTAGTTAGAATGCCTCCTTCAGAGACTATTCTGCAGGTATTTGTTTTATAATTCAGTTCATACTGTATGTATACTTCTCGATGCTCTTCAAAAAATTTGAGAGCATACCCTTTGCTAGGAAAAGGTACTCATTCCGTTTAAGAACTGATTTCTTTTATTGTGGACTGGAAATGAATGGTAGTGAATGGCTTGTCCTAAGTCTTTCCACAGTGTGATTTAGTATGCTGCTGGTGCATGGAAATTTTCCTGCTTACTGCCCATAACTTGTTCCTGGCTACTTCCAACACTTTTTTTTTTTTTTTTTTTTTTTTTGTGAGGAGGCATACCTGGATCAGTTGCCTGTAGTAGTTCCTCATAAGTTTTTATGAGATTTTATAAATGCAGTTGTCACCACAGGGATGGTGAAAGCAGTTAAAAGGCTGGTGACCACAAAGGGTAAAACTGCTTCTTTCTCCACTGCGTGTTTGGACTGGTGGAAGTCCTTTTGTGGAGAGAGTCCTGGTGAAAGTTACTCACTGTCTTTGTTGAAAGTGCAGTAATTATTATCTCATGAACATGACTGAAATGACAATGTCTGCTCTTGACACTTCCAGGAAACACTGGTGTGATGTTGGTGTTTGCTGCAGAGCTCTGATTGCAGAGTGTCTCTGAGAGGGGAAATGTGTCCTAATAGTGAGGGCTTTTGAAGCACAGGCAGCCGCTAAGCTTGTTTTCTGAAGGGCTGAGTTCCCGCAGGTCTTATGGTCAGTGGTTTTCTTTGCTGAGCATTCAGGCTGCTTTGCAATGTTAGCTCTTAAAGGATCTAGCCTGAACAAGGAGTGAGACATGCTTTGAGTTGGTATTTTTTGTTTCTTTAATTGTCACTTTCCTGTTTCTAAAGATGGAGTGATGACACTATGGTTTTGTGAGTTGTTGTGGTCAAACCAAACACACGCTGTTACAGCCATATTCTAGGAAAATAAACCCAAAATATATGTATTGTGGTTAGGGATAAATTTCTCATTCAAACTAATAAGTCTCTTCTTATTTTTGCACTCCAAGTTGAAAAAAATTTATGCCTCTGGTTTTGTGTATTAGAAATGTTCATGGTATGAGGTTTTTATGTAACTATTGAGAAACTGCAAATTATTGTCTGAGATATACCAATTTGATTTTTCCAAGTTATTATGGAAGAAGCCCAGTTCCAGTAAAGTATTTTTGTTGGGTCTTAAACTGATTACTAGGAGCCAAATACCAAGAAGAAGCCTGTAGCAATATTTATTGAGCACAGCTGGTGATCTATCAAGCACCTACTGCTAGTGTTCAAAGGCAATTGGAAGGAGGGATTTGCACTCTTGTGTTAGTGTGAAAAGAATGGATCTGACAGATCAAGGACCTTTCAGTCATCTTGCTTTTAAGAAATCCACCCGGTGCCTGCCCTGAGCAAAAAGTGTTGTACTTCATAAAAGTAGTAATAATTCAAAAGGCTGTGCAGCTTTTTTGAGCAGCAAGTATAATCTGACCTACTTGCAATACGAAAACTGAATGGCCATGTGTTTTGGCAATGTAGCACTCCAGCAGTTGGTGTGATGGTAATTTTAGTATTTAGGCTGCCAGCAGGATGGAATCAGGCCTTGCTGCTATTGTCTGCATACAAGAAGGGTATCTGAGGCCACAATGAATGATTATAGGGTACCCAGATAAGGTTTTGTAGAATAAAGGATGGAAAATTCTCATCCAGTATAGTGATCAGGTCATGATTCAGGGCGACATGAAGAGACCTGATAAACTATCCCTGTCTTGTGGGTGTTGTGGCAGCTCTGTGTTTCCCCTGCCTCTCACACAGCCATGAGGACTGGGGTGGTTCTGAAGAGATCCATGTGATGGTGAGGGTTTGTTTCCTTGCTGAAGTGCAGGCCACCTGTAGAGCAGTGTTTGCATCCCAGTAGCTCCAGTTAGAATGGAAGGGGGGCATAGTTATAATTGTATGGGCTGGCGTTCCTTGAGGGTGAGGGTGTTAAGCATATACTTTCTTTCATCAGTTGCTTATGAGAATATCATAGGAATTTGGTAGAAATTAACTTTTTCCTTTTTTTTTTTCTTTTGGAAAAGAAAAACACATGAAATTCAACTGGATGTGACACTGTTCAGGAGCTTGGTTAGGACTTCACAGTTGCACAGGTTGTTGCATTTCCTAAACAGATATTAAAATATTCCTGAGTCATAAACCAAAACAAACTGTTTCTGTTAATGGAGAGCAGCATCTTCATAGATCCAGCTTAAAGAGTAAAACTGTTTTAAGAAAAGTGGTATAAACTGAGAGTGGTGTACTCGATAGCTCAGCTCCAGTGCTGCCGAAAGAAAATCACCAGTTCTATTGCTGTTGGCTCTTGACTGCTCTTCCTGAGTTACTGTCCCCAAGCAGAGCAGAATGGTCAAATTGCTGTGACAAGAAGCCTGTGAACTGATTTAGTTCTTACACAGTTGATTACACATGCTAATGAATTGATTTTGTGCATTAAAAATGTATATTAATTTTTTTTTCTGGTATAATGTATTCTGGCGATTGGGAATTATTTTTCTAGCATTTGACATCTTATTTGTAAATTATCTCTCTAGAGGTTTTAAGCTTGGGCCTTTTTTATTTTCTATGCATGTTATGTGCAAATTCAGCAGAAATACTGCATCAGTCTAGGCTTTGTGTGGGTTTTTAAAAGGAAAGCCTTTATGGTATACATGTGCCACTACTCTAACAAATGTTCATGACATCCTGTGCAAGAAGCAGCAGGAAGATATCACCCAAATGGAGTATAGAGCAATTAATTAGTGATAAAATATTTTGAAATTTGGTGAATTTTTAAACTATTACTTAAAGCTGAGTAAATTGTTTGTAATTTTTGGTTTTTTAAAAAAATATTTATTTATGTATTTATGGTATTAGGCATAACATCTTTTAGAAGTCATTAAAAAGTTGCTCAGGTCACGTGTCAGGATTTAGGCTCATGTCTAGTGTTGGCACTGTGCTTCACTGCTAGTGAGCCCAAAGTTTGGATGAAATATAAAAGGTACCATCTAGCCAACCCTGAAGAAAGTAAGAGTTATGACCCTGGATCAAAAAAAACCACCACCCCTCCCCAGAACAGAATAGGTGTCCTAGAAAATGTGTTCTGTTTTGTCTAAATGGCTTCCATTGCATGCAAAACTAATGTTTTAAATATTTTGATCCCTGCTTTTGCCTGTCCAATTGTGCTTCTCAGCAACAGCCTGTTATTTTGTAAGCTATTTGAATGAGAATGTAAAGTAACACAAGATTTTATATTGAGTGTTTTTTCCTCTCATGTTTCTTTTAGATACTTCAAGAAATGTGAAGGCATCTCCAGAAACAGCTGAGATCTTTTTTCAGAAGTTAAGAAATAAATGTGAATTCACAATCCTGGTGACCTTAAAACAAGCCCATTTGAATTCAGGGGTTATTATCTCTATTCACCATTTAGATCACAGGTAAGTACTGCTACCTGTCTGCTGGCTAATGAAAGTATATTAATTAATGCATAAAAAATTGAACGTAAATTAGAACAAAACTTTTGTGTAGCAGATAATTTGTAAATATTTATAGTGTTTGGATAGGTACGTTGTGCAGATTTGTAAAAAGTCACAAGGGAAAGGCAAGAAGGGTTTTTCTTTACATGTCTTTTACCACGAAGGACATGAAAAGCCAGTTCTCTATTGTTGTTCATAACCACAAGGACCAGATTCTCAACAGGTATAAAACTGTCGTGTCTCTGTAGCTCAACTGATTGACCAAGCTGGCCCTGTAAGTCCACCTCTTCATTGTTCTTAACAATGCAAGCAGTCTTAAAAAAGAAAAAAAAAATTCCTCCAGTTATGGGTTTACATCTTCCCATGAATGGCAGAGCACTTTACTCAAAATATTGTCAGCCTTAAAAAACTGAAGGGAATGGCACATAGCATTTAAGGATTATCCTTTTGATAGAATAAAGACTGCTAGAGAAATAAGATACTTTTTATATATATGTTTGAGTAATAGCTATTAAAGATAACTGCCCTATGATTCTCTGACAGAATAAAAAGGAGTTTTCAAATGTGCACTTTCTAAAACGTCATTAGCGTGAGAAACCTGTGAGCTCTGCTTTAGGTTCCTAGTAGTTTTTATTTTCTTGTGTACAGTCCCATAATTCTCTCTTGACAGTGTCAGTACAAAATAACAAAAAAAAAATGTTCAAGCACAGCAAAATGTCTGTTTCTTTTACATGAGTGTACAAGTTTTCATTAGGAAGCATGGTGACAATTATTTTGTGCTGGAAGATGCTCCAAGTCAATTTCTATTGTTTCTCACAGGCCCCATCTTCTGCAGTTTAGCTGTTTGTAAAAAACAAACAAAAAGACCAACCAAAACACAAACCACAAAAGAAACAAGAAGGAGAGCATTCCCAAGGATCATTATACCAAGTTTATAAAAGGACTTTTATACCTGTAAAGGGGTAGTTGAATGTCTCCTGGATGGCATTAGATGTGCCCTTAGGCTTTTAATAAACACATTCAGGTATCCTCTGTGCTAGAGTGTATAGAGAGATGTCTGTGTGCCAGAGTAGTGTTTGTTCAGTTTAACTGTGCAGAAATGGGGGCTGACCTGGATGTGGGTAATACTGCAACCAGACAAGTGTCTCGTGTCATTTCTCTTATGGTTTTTATGTTCTTTTATGATGAATGACAATAAAGACAAGAGAAAGTGGATGCTAAAAGGAAGCATTTGGATGGCTGATATTAAATAACTGCTTCTTCAATGCTGGATCTCCATCTCTGACCTTGCCCACCTCTGACCAGGGACTTGGCTGTAACAGTCCTTTTAGTTCTTAACTTCTTGTGAAGTCTTTGTCACAGCAGTCATCATAGATAGTGGGAAAAGTAGCAATGCCAGACCTGACTCCACTCCTTTGCACTCGCTTCAGCCTTTTATCACAGAGATGTCAAAAAAAAAGTTGCACTAGCATTGGACTGCTGCCTTGCAGTTCAATTTACACAGGTCAGTACTATCTCTTACTTTTCTGCAGTGAGGAGCTGAATGAGGGTGAGGAAGGCTGAGGGTGGCAGTATCTGAAGGATGTAATTGGCTATCACACAAGTACCTTTTCATGTGCTTTAATTTACAAAGTTTTCATGGCAACTAATTGTTCTAGGGTAAAACCATTTCTATGGTACAAGAAAATAAAAATGTTTAAGAAGTGGGAAAAGGTGCATTTATTCATACTTTGTGTTTTTGAAAATAAATCAGAGTAAAAACTTATCCTCTCTTTGCATGGGTCTAGGGACATTGGTGCAAATATGTGAATTTACCTTGAGGGCATTTCCTAAACTGTAGGGGTTTTTAAAATTTATTATATTGTTTATAAAATTAAAATTGTTTATGTGATTCAGAGTTGACTGATTCAGTCTGTGTTGTCTAGTTTTCTGTAGTTGCTATTTTTATTCCTTTTTGCTGGCTCCCTTTTGAGAATCATCAAAAATGAATACCTCCACAGAGACATGGTCATGCAACAGTTTAAGGCTTTGTGTCTTAAGAAGTTGGCAGGGCTGGTCTCACAAAGTTTCCCTTCTAATGTCATGTATTGAATGCTGTCCTTGGGCTATCAAGTTCTCCATGTACGTCTCAGGCTTGGGCATTTGCTGAAGTTGGGCTGTTGCAGTCATCACAAAAAGATGCTCCTGAAATGATCTACTGAAAATATAGTAATCTTTTCATATTCATGTAAATGCTTTTTTATTTTCCTAATTGAGTATCAAAGCTGACTTCCCCTCTTACAATGATAATGCATTTCTGTAGTATTTAATGTATTAAAATATTTTAAAGTTATAGTAAAAGAATCTGAAACAATACCTGTAACTGTCCTTTCCTAACTTGCCCATACATTTCCACAGACATTCCTTTTTTCCCCACTGATTAGAGCAGCCAGGGCATTCAGGCAGTGGTAGTTTTGGGCACAGTGTGGAGGCGGTAATTTCAGAAAAAATTCTTGTGGTGTCAGGGAATTCAAATTACACATCAGTAATTGCTCAGATGAATTTCAAGCAGCTGAACACATCTTTTTTGTATGGCAGATTTATATGGCATATGTCTGAAAGGTAGAAGTTATAAATGTCTTCTTGACTTCAGGGCTTTACCTTGAGCACAGATGGTGCCCTGCCTAATATGTGTTGTACTTCGTGGTAACAAGGTAAATATTTTTAGTTGTGTTAATGAAGGGATACCAAAAGTCTGAGTAGAAACACTGTTAAACACTGCTTACTCTGTGTTTCATCTCTCAGTTTAACGTGTATTATCCTCCTCACTTGTGAATTTGTCTCACCTTCTTCTTTATGGAAGAGTCAGCAGAGGGGTGATTTTACTCTGTGACGGGGTTGTATTATATGTTTGGTCTTGCTATTCCATCATATATTTTCATTTAATCATCAATAGTGGTGGTGATGATAATGAAGCTTTTTCCTCTTTTTGTGGTTAGATGGTTTTATGTAACTAATCTTACATTCATATCTGTTGAGATACTGCATATTAGGCCCTTAAAGGATAAAGCTGCTGGGTTGTCGTTTAATGATTCTTTCCTTTGGTTAGTGCTTTTTATATCCTGGAACAGAGAACTGAAATCAACAGTGTATTATGGACAGGTATTTCCTACACTTAATTTGTATCTCTGCTAATTTATTCAATTTCTGTCTTCCTTAGAATTTGTTTTCACAGCAGTTGGTGTCTTGTGATTATCTGCTGTCAAATGGGCTGTACTGTACAACAGTATCAAACCTCTTTCAGTATGTAGGAGGAACTTATCTGTGACATTTTATTTCATGCTGATTTATTATTCTAGAAGGAGATAAGTTGCCAGAGGTGAATTCCCGATGCATGAATTCTGTTCTCTCATTTGACCACTGTATTAAAATTGAGGTGGAACTGTACGTTCCCTGCTTTTGATGTATGAGTGTCAGTATTTCTGGACTGCAGTGTGAAGTGTCCTCTCTGACACCACAAAATCTGCTGCAAAACTCTTACACTGAGAAAAGTTTTTGGTATTTACCATTTAAGCCAATATTCACCACTTAAGCCAATAATTGCAGAGCAGACATTAGGTAATATGGGATTAATTTTCAAATGTTAAAGCTGCATATGGCTGTTCCCTGTGCCAAAAGAGGTAGTAGCTTATTTCTTCTTTTTAGAACACTCCATGACATTCTTTGTTGGAAGGGTGGAGGGTTGAAATGTTCTGTATTTTGTGTTTTTTTTTTTTTTATTAAATCTTAGTTTCTGTTTCTTACTGGTCTGATGATAATTACGAACCCTCTGGAGTTTGTTTGTAACAGTCAGTTACTTTTGAATTCCTCTAATGATTTTAAACTTCTCTGGTGTCAGTCTTCTTTTAATTGTTTGCATGTTTCATCAAAGGTGTCAAAAAAAGGTATTTTCTTTCATTCATTCATTCATTCATTCATTCATTCATTCATTCATTCATTCACTGCTTTTCCAGTGCGTGAGAAGATTCTGTGGGACAAAGAATTCTCTGTGTAGACACTGACAGCTTGACCAGACTCTTTATCACAGAAGAAAAAAGTTCCTTGTTTGTGTTAGTTTGGGAGATTTAACTTCTATCCCCGAGTACGGAGTTGGATGGAAATATTTGTAAAACAGCTATTTTGTGTTACACTCTGTTTAATGCCTTCATGGTGTTAGGAATGACCTGTTTCTTTGACTGCTGGCTATAAAGGTTATCATAAAATTGATTGACACTATGACACTCTAGCTTGGATTTGGGGTTTTTTACTTCAGTTTAGTTTATACTCTGACCAAAAAAAAAAAAAGAAAAAGAAAAAAAAATTGGCAGTAGGATGTAAGTTCCTGTAGTTCATGCACCTAACTGTTCCTTCACTTTTTGTTAAATCAAGTGAGGCCAGCCTGTCCAGTGTAAATCATTGCAGTGCCAGCTAATCCAGGATGAATAGCTTGAGAACATCTTACAGAATGCTTATATGCATGTGGAATCTGTTGAATTGGCCTTCTTGAATAAGAGACAGGCCTTCTTGAATAGAGATAGAAGATTTGTTCCTTCCTACGATGTTAAAAACCCCCACTGAAATAGCTGAAATGTGAGTTTTGACAGATTTTGTTATTCTTCCTATGTTGTTTATAAGGCTTTCTATGAGCAAACAAATAATGGAGAAATCTGTATTCTTTTGGGGTAGGAAATGGAAACAGTTATGTTGAAACTGCTTTTTTCTTTTACTAATACATCTACTAGAAAGTTGTTTATTGTATTCATAGTCCTCTTGCTCTCCTTGGAGAAACTTTGTCAAGAAAAGGGAATGAGAGGCATGGTTTATGCCATTTGTCTTTACACTGTTTGAGTTGAGAAAGATCTTCCCTTGTTGATTTTTAGTAGAAGTAAGAAGCTTCAGGCAGGCAAGATTCATATTCTTGGGACTATGTGTTTAGTGAGAACAAAATGGAAATATATATTATATATTGATAAATGGAGTTAGTGAGAGAGATGAGAGGAATGAGAGCAATTGCTCAAAGACCTGAATTAGTGTTTCAGAATTATTTCTTAAATTTGGGAATTTGATTTCATATCCATGGCTCAAATAGGAATGGCATGGGCAATGCGCTGCAATATTGGGGTTGAATTTTTCCAAGACCAAGCCAGCACCTTTTGCAAGAGCAGCTTTCCTTGGAGTGCTTTGAAGAGCTTGGTGAGACCTCAGTTCCTGCTTCTGGCTCCTTCTAAGCTCCCATAAGAGTTGTGGAAAGGCCAGCTGGGAGTCTTGCCTTGTAACATTGGATGGGCTGGAGTATCTTGGTCTTGTGATAGTCATGGGCCTTGGATCACAGCACTAAACCCAGCAGAAGCTATGTAGACTCCAGTGGGGGTAAGGCAAGATTTTGTCTCCCTGACGTGATTGACCTCAAAATTTGGGAGGTAAGCAAAGAGGTCTCTCAGGTGAGAGGCAGGGTCTTGACTTCAAAGCCTTCCAAAGCAAAGGCTTCCAGACCACATCAGTCCTACTGAAATCAGATGAGGGGCTGCAAGCAGTTGATAAGAGCAATATCTTACTGGCATACATTTTTTTCCCACCTGCTTTATTAGTTTGAATTGGGTACAGACACTGAGTGGCACAGTGATGGAAAGGATTTGAACAACCTCACGTGTTTCTTTCCTAACCTCCACTTCCACATCAGGGTATTGCAATCTCACTTTCCTAGCTGCTACCTTGTGCTTCTTTCTGTGTGGAGAGAAGCTGTGCAGAAGTAGCTTGTGCAGGTGAATGTGTGGATGATGGCTCTCTGCCCTGCTGTTATCTCTTGCCTGGCTGTTCTCTCCTGTGAACATCCCAACAAGGAGGGTGTTCCTCCATGCATGCCCCAGCGCTGGGCTCCATCAGCTGAGCATATCATGGATGTACCTTCCTTCTCCACACACCTGTTCTCCATTTCTGTCCAGTGCAAGGAGCAGTGCTGAGATGAAACAAAGCTGAAGTGGTTGACTGTTTTTGTGGTGGAAGAAAATAAACAACAAGAGAGATGTAAATGCTAGAATGATCAGTAGGTGTCTGGCTGGGGTGCTTCCGAGGCATTTTCCTCACACAGTTAATTTCTGTTCTGCTTGATTTGGAGCAGGAACTTGAACTTGTTTTTTTTTTTTTTTTCCCTCCTGAGGTAAGTGCCCTGAGGAATGCCATTCTCTTTTCTTTTTTCTCTCCACTTGATGCAGTGGTGATGCAGATTTATCAGCAGTGCCTGGCAAGGGCTTGCTAATAAACCAAACAGTGCCCAGGCCAGAGTACTGGCCTGCTGCTGTCCATTTTGCATAACTGTTCGCATCTTCCTTGGCATGCTCTTGTCTCCTGCAGTTAGTACCCTTGCAGATGATATCAGGGCAGTCTGTGAAGCAGCATTGGCCCAGGCATATTCCCACCAGTTTCAGGGAAAAAGTGTGAGAGATCACCAAAATGGATATGAGTTGGATTAGAGCACCAGTTTTATAATAGAAATTTGAGAGGATGGTTTTGCTGTCCTGCTGTTTATACAGGCTATGTTGATAGGGGTAATACCCTCTTCTAATTTTTGAGCTTTCTTCACTTGGGATTTCTGCTTTCATATAGGTAGTAATCATGGCATTAGTGACATTTGAGAAAGTCTTCCAGAGAATCTTATATTTTCTCTCTGTCTCTCACTCTCCCAGTTTAGCAAGCATGTCATCCTAGACCCCACAAGCTTTGCTGTGAGAATGTTTGTTTCTGTCAAAATATTTGGTTTTAATGAATGGATCAACATTTTTGAACAAAAATGCCCTAAGTCAGAAAATTACAGTCTGGCTTTAAAACTGCTTTCAGCAAAAGGAAGTGCCAGAAATGGAATTGATGGCTTTCCTGCCCATTGGGCACTTGCACTAAGGGCTATAACTTATCCAGAAAAGCAAAGACAATTTTTAACTAATAATTCCCTGATAAAAATGCCAGTCTTCTCTTGTCTAGGTAGAGCTCTAGATGGAAAAAGGATAAAACCAGTAAGATCAAGCAGTAGTGTAAGTGAGAGATGGGAATTAGATTCATACAGGTAAAATGAACCACCTAACTTTTCATATAACCATAGAATCGTTTAGGTTGAAAAAATTATAATCTGTCTGGGGATATTTTGATGCCATGTTGTTCTAGGGGATGCACTCAGCACTAATACAAACTTGTAGTTAATGTTTCAGAACACTTAGTGTTACTTCCAAATTAAGTGTTCTGAAAAATAGAAAAATAAAGCTCACACTCCTGACCACTCAGTCATGATACCACAGAAAATAGCAAATAATGCTTTGCTGAATGTGATAGTGGTGCTGCATGAGTTGCTTTTATATCTTCATAATCTACACCTAGCAGAATTGCCTGCTGCTATTGTGCAATGAAGTCTACTGTGTAGGATCTCCTTTTTAAAAATGTTTTATATAATTAAACCTAACAAAAAAAGGCAGAACTTTGATAGCAAAAATCTTCAGATAAAGATTTTTTTTTATAAGTAATGGAGATAAGGATTTTAATTTTTTTTTTCTTAAGTCTATATTGCTCCTTAATTTTATTGATTTGCCTTTTTTTTTCAGTGTAGGACAAAGAGCCATGAATTAGGATTATACCTATAAATATGAGTAGGAAAAGTTAAAAAACCCCACCATTCGTAAGCAGCGGACATGATATTTTGCCTTTAGCTTTTGAAATACTTGTCTACATGTTGTAAATGGAACTTGAAATTATTAGTTGCCTGGAGTAAGTATGTGCATTTCTTGTGTGAGAAAAGATGCCAAATGAATAAGTGAGCCATCAAAGACCTGGCATTGCCAACACTGCCTGTTAGATGGAATGGCCATACTTCCCTCTTCTCAAAGACTGCTACTGTGTGAACTGAGACCATCTGGTGTTTCACCCCTAAATCTAATTTTTTTGCTGTACATTCTGACTTTTACTTCCACAGTCTCCCTTGTGCTAGTCTGTCACTTCCCGCAGAGCAGGTTGTGGCTAGGCTGGTGTGACCACATGCCCTTTGCTAGAATGGTCATTAGAACTCCACAGCTGAGCAGATCTGCTGAGTCCCAGCTCTTACCTAGAAGCTACAATAGATCAGTGCTGAGCAGCAGAGCAAACATCTTTTGTTTTCTGTCTCAGATTCCTCTGGGACATTTGAAACGAATTTCTTCCTCTTACAAAGACAGGCTCATCCGTAGTCAGTACCTTGGGGATTGCTGCCTGGCTGGTTTCCAAGCAGAGCAGCTGATCTGATGCTGTGGCCTTGGCTGATGCCTTTGCAATGATTGTGCACACACAGAGTGACCTACAGAGATGTGGCAACCTTTTTTCCCAGGTTGGCATTTTTTTCTCTGCATGTCGAACACAGAAAAACCTAAGCACATATCATCTCTCTGTGAAGTTGAATTCAAGTTTAACCCAAGGTGGGTGTGGTTTTTTTGGGGGGGGGGGCTTAAAATCAGGTAGGCTGGTATTGATTAAACAGCTACAGAGATTATGGGTGTTAGGAAGAGAGGTGCAGGTTCTCCTGTTGTATTTGGGTTTCTCATTGTGGTTTAT
>NC_071534.1:47182863-47192863 GCF_026979565.1 Vidua chalybeata
TTTTGGGAATTTGCCTGCTAGGCAGGTCTTCCCTACCTCTCACAATTCTAATTATTTCCTACTGCCTTAACGCTTTCTCTCTGCTAAATTCTCCATTGACTCTAATAAAGTCTCCCTACTTGTAAGAGCTTGGAGAGCTGCTATTTTTTTTTTTCCTTTTTTTTTTTTTTTCCTTAAGACTGGGAAAGAGAGGGGGAGAAAGGGAGTGAGAGGAAGGTGCTTTCCAAAGTGGGGTTTCCAAGCTGTCGTTGCTCAAATAAGAATCTTATCCTGAAATTGGCTGCTCATTTCTGCATGGGCTTTAGGTAATGCACTCTAGCAGCTTTTGCCACTTTCCTGTGTGTAAAGAATGCATCTTACAGTCCTGTACACACTATTCATACAGGTTACACTGGCCTTCATAGGGATTTTTTTCCTAGCAAGTGAAAATAAATAGCAGGTGGAAATTAATTAGGCCTTTCTTGCTGTTTTGGGAAGTGAACTGTTGTTTAATAATCACATGAGTATGACAACATACTCCTCAGTTTTAGAAGGCAGATAAATGACTGTGCCCCAAACTGACCTGCTATTTTTATTAGTCCAAAAGAATTGAGATGGTGTGAAAGAAAAAGATACAGCCTTTAAATGCAAGATAGCTTTTAGTTAAGATTGAATACGATATTCTACCTTCAATACCTTTATCTGACTGTTGGTGCCAGTCAGTTAAAAGGATGTTCATTTAAACATCTGATAGATAAACCAGAGTACATGGGCAGTGGGAAAAATTGTGGCTTATAGTGGAGAGATAAATATTTTAGACAATGCTTGTTGTTTCAGTTTCAGTTTAGCACAAATCAATTAATCTGATTTCTTAATGCTTCCTCATGCCAGCCAAGTGCACCTGTTAAGATAATGCTGCAGGAAGGATGCATGTTTTCTTTACCTGGAACCGTGGGTGGGTGGGGATGCTGAACTCCTGGTTCTTGTCTCAAGTAAAATAAATCTCATCTGTGCTAATTTGCAAAATCCACTTGTCAATTTTATTATAAATCTGTGTTCAAAAAGGCCTTCAGAGGCCTATCATATGAGTGTCCATGTAAAAGTTTTATATTACAGCTTGAATTCTTCAGAGTGTCACTGCTTCCGAGTATCTGTGTTAGGATCAAGACACTGTTGTCCCACTGCTGCCTATTTTATTAATTTTTGAACTTTTTACTTTATTCACAACTACAGTCTTCACTAGTGAAAATATTGCAAATAGTGAAATGATTATATCACTTTGAATAGATTATTTTTTTCACCATGAAAATTACATTTTTTCTTGTGAAAGACGCTGATTTTGATAATTGATGCAGATTATACGTATTCTTTCTGATCATTCTATGTCCTGTAATGTAGAACTGGAAGCTCTGCTTTTCTGAAAGAACTTCCAGCACAAGGTGTTTGGGCATATTTCATATTTTTACGGGGAAAACTTATTTGAGCAGACAGTAGTGTATTAAGTCATTACTATAGATAGTTTATTTTACACCTACTAATACAGACACTTTATTTTACAGTATTACAGTGGTATTTGACCTAATTGGTGTTTTAAACATATTAACTTAGGTACATATTTAAAAATTATGCAGTGACTTTTCTCTCTGCTTAACTCAAGCTTTGAAAGCTGTTTTGGATAAAGTAAAAAAAAACAACAAAACACCTTTACAAATGTTCTCTTAGCTTTCCAAATTTTTTGTTCTCACACATTCAGCTATGTCCTTAATATTTGGCATTTTGATTTATTAAGCAATCTTAGGTATTAAAGGCTTTTAGCGCACACCAGCGCAAGACTTCAGATGCATTGCGCCTTGTGTCAATGATGAATTAATTCCAGCAGAGCACAAAAGTTGCTATTATTTAAGCCTAGCTGCTCACCTCTGCTTTTACAGCGCAGTCCGGTTTGAAGGGCGGCAGGCCGGCTGCGCCTGGCGGAGGGAAGCGCCAGCCGCGCTCCAGCCGCGCTCCAGCCGCGCTCCCGGCGCGCCGCGCCGCCCTCCCGCAGCCGCCGCGCGGGGCTCCCCGCGGGGGCGCGCGGGCAGCGGCCGCCCCCGCGCGCTCCCGGCGCCGGCCCCGCGGGGCTGCCGGGGCGCGCGCGGCTCCGCGCGGTCCGCGCCGGCCGCGGGCCGGGCCTCGCGCGAGCGGCACGTGCGGGGCACGCCGAGACCGAGCCGCGCGCGCCGGGCCGCCCCCTGGCGGCCGCGCCGGCGCCGGGAGCGCGGCTGCCCCGGGCCGGGCCGGGCACCGCACACCCTGCCGGGCACCGCACACCCTGCCGGGCACCGCACACCCTGCCGGCCGGGTATGACACACACCCCGTCATAAACCGAGGAGGTTTAATTGCGGCACCGCGCGCTATCCTGCTATTTGTACACATAAAGGACCCCGTCTTGGTGCAAAATAAACACAAAAGCGCTGTTGTGACTATAACAGGGAGTCATATACTAATTTATATAATAAGTGGTTGTGCACGCTTTATTCAAGATTATGGCTGCAAGAAATGGCATGAATTGCTGGGTGTGTTTAATGCTGGATTATAGCAATTTGAAACATGTCAAACACATGGCTAATGCCTCATGCTTCACTCATTCTTGCGTAAACCTGCATAGCCACCATCCATTATACCCCTGGTAACAACACAATTCTGCAAGTAAATATTGTTACACTAAGTAACCTTTCAATTCAAGTTGTTTAGGAAGAGAAAATGCAATCTTGTGCAGTCAGTTCCAGTGTCAGTTTAATGTTTCAAAGGGGAAGTGGTGTAGAGAATAAGTATCTGTACAGTGACTTGCCAGCTTAAAACACACGCGCGCGCACGTGCGAGCGCACGGGCGCATAGAAAATGTCCAGTTCACTGCAGGGGAGAAAAGTAAAGCTGTAGCTTCTAACAACAAGGTGGAGTATTTCTTTCTTTGGTATGGGTGATAGCTTGGCTACCCTGGCAGGATTAGGTATTCAACCTGCAGTGCAACCACGCTCTAAAATGATCTCCAATTTCACTCTCTCTTGCAGACAGCAGAAAATATTTTCCCCATACCTTTGTTTAAAATACCAGGTAGCAAAGCTTGTATCCCACCTTTGGCGCCAAGAGTTGCAGAATCACAACAGAAGTAGGTGCTGGTGAATGTGTCTGTGAATGTGGGTGCGTGTGTGCATGCGTGCCTGTGTAGGCATGCTCGTGACTGACAGCAAGTGTGACAGCAAGAGAAAAGAGAAGGATTAGAAAGTATGAATGTGTATAAATGTACGTAAACAGGGACCTGTATATTTTTTCTTGTCCTATTTGAATTACCAAACTTACAGCCTTAGTATCTGGCTGATACCTGTCTATTTCCTTTGTGTTTATATTTATGCTTATTTTGGTACCAATCTGTTCTACTGTTATAAAAACAAGAAAAAAAGTGCATTCGTTTGCTCAATGAGATGTTGCAGGTTCAAATTATTTTGCTAGCAATAACTCAAGTTACTGATACATAGACATCAGGAATGATCCTTGTTTAGATGTTTTCAGTGCTTTAGTTTGTGAGGATTCTCTGCGTACACACGCAAGTGTGTGGACTCACGTAGGTATGTACGTCTATGCAAAAGAAAAGAAAGTAAAAGAAAAAGATTCTCTGCTGTTGCTTTCTCTAGCAGCCCTTTTTCAGTTGCTGACAGTGAGGAGGGGGCAGAGAGCAACCAACACAGTGCATTACTCTAGCCAAAGTTTTAGTATTCTTTTTAAAAATATCATTTTAAAACTAGAGAAACACCCCCCACACTTTATTTTTAACATAAAATTATAGGGTCTCTTTTATCTTCATAAAAATACTTCAGTATTTCTTCCACTTCAAAATAAATTGCCCTTTCTAGTATTGTTACTCTGTAGTTTCATTCTGTCTGTACCCAGCTGTTGGATCAGGTTTGTTGTTTTCTATTGCCAGAGTACTGTTACTGGTCATGTTATGTTAAAGCCTATTCTGCTGGCTCACAGGCACTTTAACTTTAAATGTAGAGCCTGAACTACACTCTGGGGCTTTGCGAGGATACAAAATCCACAAGACATAAAACCCTTTGGTTAATATGAACTGGAAGACATTTAACCCTTCTTTGTTAATTGTAATGAAATAGTCAGAGAGATGTAAAAACAGGAGGGATGGTGTATTTATTTATTACATTTCTGGGTGTTTTGTAATGTTTTAATTATCTAACATTTACCCCCCCCCCTTTGCCCTTTTAATGTGCCTGGCTAAATGTACCACTGTTATTGTCTAACATTTGAATTTGTAAAAGATGAACCTGTCTGTTGGTTAAATCTTTGTTTCACTAAAAGAGGATTAACGTTTGAATTTCCCAAATTTCCAAATGCTTGTAACGATACAGCTGATGAAGTTTCAAATAAATTTCCACTCTGATATACACGTCCTTTTATTGAAAGTAAATATTGTAAAAATCAGAAAGGGCTGTCTGCTTCCACAGTTGTGGCATATCCGCATTAGAATTTTCATATAACTACTAAGGGCAATCAGACCCTTTTCTCTGAATATTTTAAACATTGTACATGTAAAATTTATGCCTAATTTGAATACTTATTAGCTGCCTAATCTCAGAAAAGAGTATTAGCTTTGTTTTTGGCTTGTAAAATTCATCACTGCTTGTATCACATTTTCCATTTCTATTATTTTTCTTCGCTGATGTTCGTAAGTGTTTTAGGAAGACTGTTTCTTCATAAACACATCTGGTGCTGCTGTTGTTTACTGTGCTATAACAGCTGCCCTCCTTTATGTTAACTGTGTTTGTGTTTAGGTTTTTTGCATCCTGTTTATTTGTGACCAGACCATCCTTAAATAACTCATCTTTTGCTATTTTAAATTTTTCATACAAGATATACTTTTACTTTATCTTGTAGGAGCTTGTTTGTGGTAACTCATACTGCATTTTAATTAATATCCCATGCAGATAGTTGAAGTTGTAATGGTCCTTTCCCTGCTTTTTTTTTTTTTTTTTTTTAAGGAAAAGCATTTGCTCATACTTTGCAAGGGAAAAAATAGCTAAATTAAATAATCAGGCTAAACAGCAAGCTTTATTTCCTTTCCTGAGTTTGCTTACACATCCCTCTCCCTTCGGAAGAGTTTTTAAAATCACAGCTCAGCCAGGTTGTTGTGAGGACTGTTGTCAGTAGGTCGGGAGTGAGGATGCAGGGAGGGAGCTGCATTCTGACCCTGCAAGAGCAGGAGAGGACTTTGGTGGCTCTGAGAAGAGACACTGACCTTTCCATATTACAGATACAAAATGCGCCTTGAAATTCTGGTTTGTAAGGGCACGTTGGTTCTTTATTTACTGCAAAGATTTCAACTGATCTTGGCAGGACATCTCATTGCTATCCTGAAAGTACAGTATATTTATGCAGTGAAAATGATAAAACATTTATTACTGTAGAGAAGGTAATATGCATAATTTATGCTGTTTTTAGCACAATCATTAGTGATATTCTTGATAGATTTTATTTCCAGCTTTCATATCTAATACATGCCTGGAAAATTAATTTTATATCTTTCATTTATTTGCCTATGTTAAAATTGAGTTTTAAGTCATCTTCAAGTGAACAGTTTGATTGCTGCTCATGCATAAGCTTAATTACTTCCCAGGAAGGACAGTATTAAATGTTTTAAATGTCAGAAAAATAAATGAATATCAGGCGTTTGATTAAAAAAATAGGCAATATCTGACGTGTTTGCAGCAGGAGCTTTTTCTTAAAATGCCTTCGAGGCAAAATTTTATTTAGTCACAAAAAAGGAGAAGCCCATTATACTATTTATCATTGGTTGATACCATATGATTTGTAACACCCTTACAAAATTTTAATTTTGTATGATTAGCTGTGCATCATTAAACAACAGCCTTGCATAAGATATGCTGTAAAATTCTGACAGAATCAAGATAGTGAATATTTTAAATAAGGCTGTATAGTCATCCATGGTTGTCAAAGCTAGATAATAGGAAATATAGAGCAGTGTGTGAAATCGTGCCTTCACTTAAACTGGTTTTATAGGTAGACTTTAAAACGTAGTCGTTCATAAATGCTATTGACCATGCTGCGTGCATGGTGTGTTATTTTGGCCGTTAAATGTAAGCACACAAAGCTTGCTTATAGAAATCATAATTCCAGTGATTAGCAGCTGTGTGAAAGCAGAGTTTACATTGCATTTCTTGGTAAACGGCTCTGCGAGGCTTTTTTCTTCTTCTAAAGATGCTGTCTGTGTAATTGGCAGAGAGGGACATCTTGATAATGGAAGTGTGAAGGTGTAACGCGTGTGTTAATTGATACTTCTTAATCACTTTTAGGTATTAAGTCATGATGCAGGAATCTGCGACAGAGACAATAAGCAACAGTTCAATGAATCAAAATGGAATGAGCACTCTAAGCAGCCAATTAGATGCTGGCAGCAGAGATGGAAGATCAAGTGGTGACACGAGCACTGAAGTAAGCACAGTAGAACTGCTGCATCTGCAACAACAGCAGGTAAGTTTGTTTTGTTTCCTGTTTGTTTTTAAACAAATAAAGGGCTGTTTTCAAAGGGGGACCTTTCTGGAGATCCTTCGTGTGTGCTGAATGTGGAGTGTCGTGGAAGTGAAGAGCATGGGGCATTATTTGTTGTTGTTTTAGTGCATGATAATGCTGAAATGGAAGGATCCCGTTCTTGTGGCAGCAACATCTTGCTGATATGGCTGCATGCCACCACACTTGCCTGGTGATTAAAATCCCGCTGCGTATTTATAAAAGTTGTGCCGAAGCCTTGCAGTGCATGTTTTCAGGAGCTGTTAGTTTACTGTGCGATTCGGGCGAGCAGGACGTGGTGCGGGGCTTTCCACCAGAGGGCCACATTACTGCTTCGCTTGCAATGAATTGTGCCGAAGTCGGAGCTGGGCAGTGAAGGGACCCTAGTGAAGGGACCAGAGTGACTTTTCTCAATAAAGATACTTTGCTGTCATAGGTGTAATTAAAAAATGCTGGTTAGTTCAAAACCACTGAAATAAAAAAGACAATGTTCCTGTCTGTATGTGCTTGTGTGTGTGTGAGTTGTAGTATGGATTTGTAATTTTGAAAGCATGGGAAAAGAGAAGAAGCAGCTTTTCTGCAGGTCTGTTTCCCTTCTCATTTTGAAAACATATTTTTTAAGTTTGTCCATTCGTGTTCCCAACAAGTTAATGGAGAACTGCTGTTATGTTTAAAACTGTAAAATTCAACTGTCCTCTGGCTGCTGACACCACCTAATTACAAGATGCAATCCATTAATTTTTGCCACTGTAAGATTTCTCTTCCTTTTAAAACCTGAACAAACAAAACTCCTACATGGTCTACCTAAGGAGCTGCCTCTCCATCAGGGAATACAGATTGTACTAATGCAGTGAAGCCCAAACTGTTTGGTAAAAAATCGGGGTCTGATTCTGCAGAGTGTCCAGTACCTGCTTCAAACTCCTGAAAGTCTTCGCTGTCTCATCCTTTCATTTGCTGAGCCCACTCAGCACCTTTGGAGTTCAAACCCTTAATTTTAAATGCTGAGGTTTTTCATTTCAACATCAGGGCTTACATTAATGGAAGGAAAGTTTTTTCTGTTAGGTAAGCTATTATAAAAATGCTGTTTTATAGAAACATGTTTTAACATGATAGATACATTACATGTGCATGGGCCTCTGAAATAACAGGTCATAATAGCTCTTAAAATTGAATAATTTTTAGTGCTGAATTAAGCAGTGTACACTAGCTACATTTACAGTTAAATATTTTAAATGGTGACAGAAAATGTGGAAGAAGGAAATGGTTATAGATTGAAATAAGAGAAGTTGTTAAGGCTTAAATCTGTGCCTTGCTTCAAATTCAAGTGTATTCTGTTTTAACAATTGAGCACTTACAGTATGACAGTCTGAAGAAATACAGGTTTCAGTGCCTTCATTATGTTCTTAGCAGATTTCTACCTCTCTCTATACACATGATTATGTATATATATACCTTGTATTTTTATACTATCTTCATATAAAATTGTATACACATAAGTAAATATAGAAATTTAATATTATTTTCATTGAAAATCATGCCATCATCTTTATTCAGGTGTTCAGATTATAACAGAATTTTAAAATCTTTGTTGAGAAAGAGTGTATCAAATTGGTGAATATGTTTAGAAAACTAAATTTAAGTGAAGCACTTTAAAACACAAAAATGCTAATAGAATAATGTGCCACTTACATGTTTCTCAAAGTAGCAGTCCTAGGCATGTGTAGCCAATTTGTCCATACAGCCAGAGATTCCAGTAGACAGCATTTGCAAAGACCACAGAGAATTACAACTGAAGATGAAAATATCCAGTTGAGTACTAATAGCAGACAGGTTCTGAGGGGACAGGCTTAGAAGTGACAATCTTTTCTTCAAAATTGTGATTAGATCTTAAATAAGCAGACAGGCAAAGTAAAACCATGGGTACAGTTAATAGGACTCAAGAGGCATTTTATGGTAGGGTCTGCATCATAGGATTTAAAAACAACTCGAGTTAGGCATATGAATCCTTCTATAAGATATGTTGATGTGAAACATAAACACTAGTAAACATATAGTAGGATGTCCTTCAGATAACGGGCATAGCTTTGTGCTACTTTTGCTTTTCTTCCTCCTTTTTCTGTTTCTTTTCCACACCCTGTTTTTTAACAGATGCCTTTTAAAATATGAATTAAGAGGAAAATGGTGGTTGCTTTTATTATTGCCACTGTAGTAGTTCTCTAAAATGATGTTTTTAATATGTGACACTTGTCTGGAAAACTTTGACACACAGAAAAACAGAGGAAACCCTAGCAATTATTATTCTTAAGATTTTTTTTATTGTTTAAATATGTGCAAGATGTACTCATCTCATGGTTTGACATTCTGGATTTGGCTTCTCTGAATCATTTTATTGGGAGTCTTCAAATAGAAAATCCAAGTTTTTATAGTTTTTTCTAAAGGAAGCAAGTAAATGATTGCTGGTTATAATAATTTCCTTTAACTATGCAGCTACGTAATGGGATGCTAATGCTTAAGAACAGGTTTATCAGCTGAGTTAAATAATAAAATAAGTTTTTACTGTGGCATGAATATTTACTGGGGAAAGTTAAGTGAGAGAAATTTCAGGCTATATAGAAGACCAACTAGGCTGAATTAAATTTTTAAAGTTATTTATGTATGGATTTATAGAAAGTAAATAAGATAAAACAGACTTCATTATGTTCTTGTAAATAAGATAAAACAGACTTCATTATGTTCTTGTAGGCAACTATATAGAGTTTGGACACTCTTGTTATTTTCTTGATGAACTATGTTGTTGTGGTCTTTATATAGAAATGAAAAGTTTGACTTAAATCAGGGAATTGTTCCTCATCCATGTATCAAGAATGAATGACAGTATTCTATAATATATTGTAATATATACTTGGTGATAAATGGATTGGGTGCTGTCACAAGTCATCAGGTCAGCTTTGAAGATGTATGACTAGGATGTAAACAACTTCCTATCTTGCTGTTGATATTTACAGATTGATAAATATTGCTAAAGTGAGTGTAGAATTTTATTTTAAAAATATGATGCAAACTGTAATCTGCCTATGCTTGTGTCTTCTGCTTTTTTTGGCTTACGGTGAGCTTTCTCTTTTGTATGTGTACATTCAGACACTGCTGAGCTTTTCACTTTCATTTTTTTTCCTTGTATGTTAAAATCAGTGTTAGATACTAGAATGTATAATACATGGAAAAAAGCATATCCTTGATTAAATACATTGACAGAATATTCTGCATTAGATGTAGAATTTTATTTTTATATTAAGTTTGTAGAATTAATTGTTTGTGTCACTAAGGTCAAAATAGTTGCTAAAAAACCATGATTGCTTTGCAGGGTAGCTTTGAGCTTGCATTTTGAGCATTCATTAAGTCAATGCTACCAAGATAATCTTTTTAAATGTTTTATGGGAATTTATT
>NC_071534.1:47197863-47230363 GCF_026979565.1 Vidua chalybeata
GTAGGATGTAATGACATACTTACACTACTTCATCATCATTATGAATGCAGACATGAGAGTATTCTGCATGCTCTGGCCTCCTAAAAGCCAACAGTAGGGTTGAGGAGTATGTGGCATTTACTACCAGGTTTTTAAGCTAGAGAAGACAAAGTTGTGAAGAAAGCCTCAAAAGGGGGGAGGCCAAAGTACCTTTCTCTATACTTGGTTCATAATCTGTTAACTTCAAAGTAGTTGTAAGGACATTCACAGATGTGAGAATTATGGGAGGGGACTAAAAGTTCATGGTCAAAGTGGACAATGAAGACAAATAGAGGGCATAGCTGAAGGGAGGTAATTCTAAAGTTATATCTGAGGGGTCTCTGCCAGTGAGAAGCATTTCTCACTTTCAGTCAGGTGAAAGATCTAAATAACCTTAGACAAAACAGAAACAATGGATAGGAACATTAGCACTACCAAAAGATCTAGGTTATTGAAAATAATTTGATTTAAATGTTATCTTTGAGGACAAGAGTGAAGCTAAGGTCACAAAAAAGAATATTAAAGAAAGCTGGAGTATAGCTTAACTTCTTATGAAGTTTCATGGTGCTAAATCTCATAATGAGATGAGATGAGAAGGAAGTGCCATCATATAGCCTGACCAATGGAGCTGGACGACAACACAGCGTATAACACCAGTACACCAATATACTGTAAATCTATGAAAAACATATGTCATCTAATCAACACAGTGGAAGAAGATGAGGAAGATGATATGAGAGGAAACAAAAATGTTCCCCAACTAAACATACGTGTATTTATAAATGCATATGATTTTATATGAAATAATAAATTGATTTTAGTGTGAAATTAGTTTGGTGAAGTGTATAACAGAAGAAACAATTATTTTTAAATTGATGGTACAAGAAATACAAGAGGTACTATGTGATACAAGAGATATTTCTTAATGTCTTATTTTTTCTGTCTTAATTAATGTATTTATTTCCATAAATAATTGCTTTTATCTGCATAAAGAATATAATCAGTATGATTTGGTTTTTCTTTAGGGATCATAGAACACAAAGAAGCAGAACTTGCATGTATGTAAATGTCTAGAGAGGGCCCTGCAAAGTATGTAACCAGTTTTTGGAAGTGCACTGGGTCACCAATTCTGTACAGTGGGTACCAAACTAATCTACAAAGAAACAGTCAATTGTATTGAAAATTTAAAATATCCCACAGTATGCCAGTCAAAGAAACAAATGCCCTGTACCTCCTCTCCAACACAACCGTGCAAATATTTTAAGCTATGAGAATACAATCTGAAGATCCTTTTGAAGCTAAGTGTGATTTGTAGGAATTAGATTGGGCAGCTTCTCTTCGTAAGAGAATCTGAATAGATGGATTTTACATTCCTGAGTGTGCCTACTAGGCTTGAAATTACTTTGTAGTCACTTTGCATTAGTTTGTGTAGAGTCTTTGCAGTTACAGGGCTGTTTAAGCCTTAATGGAATTGATGATGATGATGATGATATTGCATGGTATGAATTGTTTACATATTGCCCTTTATAATAATTCAAGTTTGATGTTAGATTTAGAGATAAAAGAGAAACTAATATGTCCTGTCTTGAAGGGGTAGTAGCAATAAAATATTGCTCAGAGTAGGCTGCTTTAAATAAGAGGCTGTAGATGCTTCTAGTACTGACCTCTAAGTTACTATTTGTTTTATTGCTGTGAGAATTTCTTTTATATCTGTAAACTGGTTATCTCTTCTTATTCACAGAGAATTTTTCCACCTGCTGGCTTTGGCTTTTCCTCCATGGAGTCTCCTTTCTCTCATCCTTTCTGCTTGCTTTGTATCTGTCATTGTTGGCTCAGTTTTTCATTGTGCTCCCTTCACCTTTAGCCTTACTCATCTGTCTATCTTGGCCTCACTAACTTCTGCTTCTGTGGATTTTTCTCCATCAAGCTTGATGCCTGTGCATACCAATCTTTCCATCTCTAGCAAAGTGAATCTCTCTGTGGCTGTTCTAGTTTATAAAGGAAATTTTTTGACAAGGTGGATGTTTTGATCTTATAACAGTGTGTAATTATGTACAAAATACTTGGAATTGCAGTCTTAAGAGACAGAATTAAAAGTCCCAATCCCATTGAAATTCTTACCAAAAATATCTGTCTAGCTAAGGCGTAGATAACAATTTTGTAAAGACCAGATGTTGCCACTGGAGTCTGTACCATTAAACTGTGACCAAGAAATCTGGGGATAGCAGGAGTGGTGAATTGCTACCCAAATCCAAGGAGCTCAGCATCATGTCATGTTCCATCAAAATGGGTATATGTCTGCTCAAAATCAAGGACTGAATATGGCAATATTAAGTCATTTCAGCAGGAACTTCAACAAAATAGATTGACCCATGGGAGAAATTCACTTGTAAGACTAAGATGTAGGTTGTGATGTAAAGCCTGTCTTCTTCTTTGGTTTGCTTAGAAGGCATGCAGTCAAGTCAAGGCATACAGTCAAGATGTAACTTCCTTGTGAAGTTTGTTTTTCTGAGCTAACTTTAAACTAGCATCCCTGTGTGGCAGCCACAGAGAGCAGGCACAGACTTTCCCAAGCATTTTCCCAGGGAAGGCTGTGAGAAGATCAGAGAAAAGAATGAGAAACAATTCTTATCTCCACTTGTTGTATCTGCTGTTGTGCACATGTGGAATGTGTCATGGAGATTTGTTTACCAAAGGGTGATTTCTTAATTGGACACTGGATGGTGTTTGGATGGTGTTTGGGTCAAAGCTGTATTGGACTGGCTGTAAGGGTTACTGAGTTTCTTAAGAAGTATAGTATAATATAGGATAGATGATATAATGAAGCAATTCATCAGCCTTCTGCAATCATGGAATCAATGCTAATTATTACCTGGCTGGGGGCCTGCAGCGACATCCCTGTGTGCTGCTAGTGTTGTATCTACAGTGTTGTAGAGCACAGTAAAATCTCAACTACCTATATATTTACCTGCATTGTTTAACTCTGTCGTTTGTCCTGAGCTATGTCTATCACTATCAGCAGTATCGACTGACCTAGTTAAAACTTAGCTCAGGTAAGTTTCTCTGCTTGTGCCACAGTCACAGCAGTAGGTGCATTATAGATGTGTTCCCTTATATGTAGAGGCTATAGTAACTATTTCTTTTATTGCATTGTTTGTGAAATTCCTGGTACTATGCACCTCTGATAAAATTGTTCAAATTACTAGGTCTTTGGGCTGATGTAATGTCAACCTGTCAGTGTGAGGTTTGCAGCATGCGTATGTGACGTCTGTGCATACGAGCAGGACATAAGTACATGTGATTTTAGAATGTGCTACTTTCATAAATCAAGCCCAAAACATCTAACCTGGTTGATATTTGTCAAGGTACACAGATTGATTCCAGGAGAATCTATGCATTTTTTGTTTGTTGCTCTCTTTAGGCTCTATGATCTTTTTATATACTTATATTCTTAAAGTTCTTCTTGTGAAGGTTCATCATTTGCCTCTCTCCAGACTGTGCAAGAATGTAACTGTGCTTCAAACTGTACTTAGAGTTTTCACATTAGAAAGTGTTCAACCTGTAAAGTTAATTTGTTATCTACGATTGTTCTTTCTTTGAAATTCTTTTATCAAAATGAAAAAAAGGAAGGAAAACAGCTGTTCCCTCTATGTCATATCTCCAGGTGCCCTATAAATAATAAACTTTGTGTTTTGTTTCATTAATCCTTTTAACTATATCCTAAAGTACAAAAAATTGTAGCAAAGCTTTCTAGTAAATAAGAAGGCTTTCCTTTCACAAGTTATTTTTCCAGGTGCAGCATCAATCCATCCTTTGGTGCCATACTGTATTTTGTACTGCACACTTCCAACACACATCAGAAACTGTCAGTTATTGCTTTTTTGGTTTTGTTTTTTTTATCTAAAAGTTGGCTTTTTCAAGTGATTTTATGCTTTCGGCTCTCTTCATTCTTCTATAGATTGTTTTGTGGAAACAGAAACGGTTCATCTTGTGTTGATCTTTGAGGTTTTGCTATCAGTTTTCTTGGGAGAAGTTGCAAAGAGCAGCCTATCTTCTCTTTCTCTTAAATCATACAGGCCATAAGGAACCATCCAATCCCAGACTTCAAGATTTGGATTTGCAAGTAAATAAAGTTAGCAATAGAACCTGTGATCTGATACAGACTGCATTAATGCAGGCAGAGGTCTTGTGCTGGTGGATCTGAGGTACAAGATACACTGAAGGTTCTGTTGAAAACTGTCCTGATTTATAAATCAGTTGTTTCAAATAGTCCTTTATCTCAGTTAATCCTCCTTTAGGACACTAATGGTCAAAAAGAAAAAAAAAAAGCAGGAAACAAAATGCAGGTGTCATGAAAGATGTGTCAAGGTTACTATGAAACACTGCCTTATACAATATGCTGTCTATCTGATTTATATAGTGAACATGGAAAGAAAGGAGTAGGAACCCCAGTATGCTTGAGCTGTTATTTCTAACACTGAAGAGAAAACCAATTTGAATGTGATTATCTAATGTTGTAATGCAGAGTGAGTGTATGTATTTGTCCTGAATCACACCATCTCCCAGGTCTTTTCAGATATGAAAGAACTAACACATTATGAAGCAGAAGTTCTTTGGAAGAAGGAATGCATTTGCTTCTTCCATAACAAAAAAGTGTCTCTAGTGTCCTGAATACATACATGTTCATGTTTGTGTTTTGAGATGACAGCAATCATGTTAGGAAATTTTCATTCCAGTCTGAAATGAAGGATAGATTCCGTGTAAGATTTCCTGCTCTTTACTTTCTTCATAAGCCTGGACTTTCAGGAGAGTGACTGGCAATGCTACAGAAGTGAGCATAGCTCCATCTGAGGAAGTTAGTATCATCTGAGTTTGTATCCTTGGAATAACTGTTCTGCAATAAATACATCATTACTATTAACTGTGTGAGGTTTAGGTATTGTTTTAATTAAGTCTGAGGTAGTTATCAAAAATCTTAAGTAAATTGAAACATTTATGGATTTAATGGAATTTTAAGAAGCATACACAAAAAAATAGGTGATACTTTGTGAGACAGTTACTTCTGGGATTCACATAATTTGGCAAATAGGTACAGTTCTATCATTGCTTGTGAGAGCATCAGCAAGATGGTAGACTGTATCTAAATTACATGCAAAAATGAGATAAACAAAAATACTTTTTTTCTTTTAGAAATGTATTTAATATTAGCCTTTATCCATTCACAGTCTTACATGTTTCTCAAAGTTTTAGTTTAAGGTCATACATGAATTAGAAACATGCTGCCATACCCACAGATGTCCTTTGAAATTTCAAATATAGAACAAATCCTGAAATATTACATGAAATCTGTTCTACAGAATATATTCCAAAACATTCACATAACACAGAAAACAAAGAAAAAATGAGTAAGTTCATGTATTATCTTATCCCTCTCCACTTGGTATGAATCCTTAAAATTCTGTTAAGTCACTCAAACATGATAGTTACTGTAAGGCGTGTACTGCGTACCTGGTAAGTATGAAAATGCAGAGGAAACACATCTATGTAAAATGTCCTTATGGCTTTCAGTGGCAATCAATATTAATGTTCCTTAAATTTGTTTTAGTGGGTTAATATTATGAAAATTCAAGGTTTTAAATTATTTTCTGTAATTTATATAAGGAGAAAAAATAGGGTTCCTGTATTTGGGAGCAAAAGAGAAGGCAGCAGTGGGTTATTGCAAAGGACTAGGATCTGTGAATTGTACTGGATGCTCAACTAGGCAGAGACCAGAGAAGGAAGATGAATTTTGGAGTGGGAACTGAAGGCTAAGAAGCTCTGGATCCCTCGAAACAGAAGAGACTTGCATTGGGAGCATCCACACTTGTTGTGGATGGGTAGCCTTTGGTTGCCTGTGATGCACCCAGGGCCGTCATTCCCCAAGATGATACTCCCGTGTCCGTTCCATATCTCAGATCTCTTCCATGTTACATCACATTCTCTCTCAAATGACTCTCCCAACTTCTTTACAGCCCCCACCCATTCATCCATTTTGAAACACTCTTTTTACAGCCCCAGTTTCCCCATTACAGCCTTCATTCCTGTTGATGCTTGCCTTGTTCTTTTGTCCACCTCTGACGACTGGCACCTTTCTCACTGCAGCTCCTGGGCTCTTCACAGAAGGAGAAAGCATCTAGTTTTTCAGCATGGTATAGATACTGCACTTAACAAATTATCTGCAAAAAAATGGTGTGTTAACATGCTTTCCTTCCTTATTACGCTAAATGAACCAAGAGGGATCAATTAAATGTAGAAGACTGAGAATAAAATCCTTGCTCAAATTTGATCATAATGCCTAGCCTAAACTCTCTTATTTTTAAAATCCAACTCAATCAACATTAACATCATAAAATATAGTTTAGCATATTCTGTGTGATTTCTGTTGTGGTAGAACTCTGAGAAATGCAAGATAAGCAAAGCCAAATTTTATCAATTTCAGAAATGTATACTGAATGCAGAATTTTAATTTGTGTTTTTTAAACTCTGTGATACAGATTATGTGAAGTACTTCCATAAAAAAAGCTATGAACAGTGCTCCCAGATCTTAAAAATTTCGTTGTCAATTTTTTAAGTGTTCAAAAGTGTTGTGAAAAATGAAAGTAATAATATGTTTAAGATAAATACCTTGGCACCATGGATTTTTTTTGTGTTCAGCCAGTAATCTCTGAGATTAGAGTGGGGTAGCTGCTGTCAGCTAACACTAAATATTATAACACATTTGGAACTGTGCCATAGAGCAGAAACTGTAGGAGATGCATAACAGTAGAAACAAGAAAAACATAAATTTAACACAATAAATTTACATTGAAAGTGCTTTAGGGAGCAAGCCTACTTAATTGAAGAGGACATAAGCACATGTTTAGCTGCTGTGTTTAACAGACAATGTGTAATACATTCCTAAAAATAAGCATATACTTAAAGAGCTTAACTGACATAAAGGTAATAACTTAACAGGAGTCAAGGAATAATAGCCTGTGTATTTCTGAAGTATATAATTTAAAGATCCTTTTTTACAGACATAAAATTACAAGCTCATACTTAAGACAAATGTTGTGTTTAACATGTAGCAATGTTGCTTCAAATATCCAAGAAACACAGTTAATTTATTTCAATTTTTTGCCTTCATCCTGACATCCTTAATTACACAAGTAGTTTATTTAAGGGTTATTAGACTTAGCATAAATAATTAAACTCATTGGTAAAATTTATAGTTTTGCATGCTGTACTTCTGTGTTACAAAACAGTAGAATGATTAAAAATATTACCACTCAATGCCACAGCATTCTTTAAAGATATAACCTTCAACACATCTCAAGCTTTAACTATCCAGACTTGAAGGTGAGTTGGATCTGAACTAATATTAATGGAAAAAATGCATACGTATAAAATTTTGATTTAAGTTATTTACATTAGAATTGATTTCTTTTACAAATATTCCAGCTTGAATTTAACATTTAAAGTGTGAAAATACTTACATAGACCTAAATCTACTGCAGCCCATTAAAAGAATTTAAATAGATAAAACAAACCTGTTGCATCAGTGAATTATCTTCAAATTTCAATGAAAAAAAGGCTTAGGCTTTTTTAATTGCTGTCAGAATTAAAGCAAGACATGTTAAATTTCTGAATTTAGTCATTCTTTGTGAAAATGTTGCCTTGTCATCCATTTAAGTGTCTATCATCAAAATGCTTTTAATTAGAGTGAATGCTCGTGCTTACCCGTTTTTCACTGCAGAAATATGTGTATGCTTCACGGGGACATCTTTCTGTTGTTCCTCAATGTACATGTTAAATCAAGGCTGAACAATCCAATGGTCAATCTAAATTGTTTTCCTTTTCTAGATTATTTTCCTGGCTATATTCTTCATTTTAGACAATGTAGGAGGATGTTTCTGTATGTGTCTGTATGTAGTATTAGCCACTTTAGAAAAGAACCCTCTGCTTACCAGAAACTATTGACCAGTTTACACACTAGAATAAAATAGTCCTTGTATAATAAGTGACTAAACTTTAGATAGTTTAATAATATAATAAATACAGAATAGTTTTTAAATGCTCTTTTGAATCTAATTCTACTTTCCATCTCAATGAAGTGCAGAAAGATAAAAAATAAAGCAATATTATTTTCTATACAAAAAATTTATTCATTAAAGGTAAAAATAGGATTTAAAATGTGCATTTCATGATAGTAAAATGTAATAACTAATTTACTGTAAGAGCTCCTGTTTTATTGAGCAGCAGCCAATCATTCAGTGAGTCAGTGACAAAGAACTTTTGCTTAGGTAAATGCAAAACAAGATTTAAAATCTACTATTTAAATCAAGGGCTCCTGCATTCCAATACAAATTGTCATGAAAACTGGTGATTTAAATAATTTGATTTAAATCAGTCAATCATGTTACATAACCAAATAAGATAAAAATATAAAATGGATAGTCAAGGGACAAGAACAGCCCTTTTGGAGCTTCCTCGCTATCCCCACTGGTTTTGATAAATATATCACAAGTCTTTAAAAGTACATTATCTTTACCTGACACAAATACATTATGATAAACAAGAGCTGATTCTCCCCTCCACATTTTTCAGTGAATGTGATACACTATTAGTTTAGCAATTTAAAAAAAAAACCCTAAAACAAAACAAAACAAAACAAAATCATACCAATCCAATACAAAACAAAAATCCAAAACGAAACAGTAAGTTGGATAGGTAACAGACTGGTCTGGGAACTGCTTCAACTCATCTTTAGAATAGTGGCTTGGTTTACCTCGTGCTAGAATGGAGAACCTGTTTATATTTGCTCTGTTATTTTGGTGTAACAAATGAGTCCTCATTTCTGAGGCTTATCTGGTTTCTAGGTCATGAAGCAGTGCAAAGTGAAATTTAAGATGTTTTTAAAGGCAGCTCTTGCAGAGATATTTAGGAAGGCCATGGGTGCCTCAAGGAGTCAGCTCCCCCAGGCTCACTCCCTAGCCATCAGAGGGAAGTAGACTTCCATGATCTTGCAGGCAGTTGGGAACATGGACTGTACTGTGCTCCTTTGGTTAGCCATCGAGCCAACAAACCTCAAGAACCTTCTTAGCAGAACGAATGGTCAGCCTGACACTGTAGGGGATGAGCAAATGGCTCCTGCAAAGATCCCCTAGGAGGGAGTGCCTCCAGTCACCAAGCATGGGGAACCTGAGAAGCAGCGAGCTGCCCTGGCAAGTCTCACCAACATGTCACACTGCACTCACTCAGCTACAGGGCAGGGCTGGGAAGTGGCTGTGCCTCTCAGCTATGACCTCAGTATCTGTGAGTGGTCTGGGAAGTTAAAGCAAGGTGAGGGAACCAGCTGCTGGGTGGTGGGTTGATGGGAGGTGACCTAAAGGGAAGAAGAGCTGTAGGGGTTGGGCAGAGATAGAAGAACCTGAAGGGAGGCAGCTGCAACATGGGGGGGGGGCTGAAGGAATGGGTTTGGGCAGTGACCAGCAGACTAAGAAGAAGGACCTTCTAGGCCTTTCCTCCTTAGAGGGGAGAGGATGGAATGAGAAAGGGAAAATGTGTGGCCTGGATCATGTTTTGTGAAGTGCTTTTTCATAATTGCATTCTTGCAGTATTCCCTGCATCCTCCCAATGACACCTTCTTTTTCCCAGGAAAATGTACTCAGTTTATTAAGAAATAGACATTACATCAGTAATGCATTTGCCCAAATATATTTAGTGCAATATACTTTTAAAAGCATTTACAATCACAGTGTATATGTGACAGTAAATTAAGTATATTTTTAAGTTGCCATTCTTCAGCAGTGCATGGTTTATTACTGTGGTTCTTTGCCTGCGTGAGGTTAATGCCTCTGTGGTAGAAGCTGTGAACATTGTCACAGGAGCTGTGCAAATCAGTGTAAAACTTCACGTCATGCAGCCATGGTACTGTAATGCCTCTCAGATGTATGATCTCTTGTAATTTGAACAACCTGTAGTAATTTGGATGTAGAATCCTCTCAGGACTGTTGCTGTGTGGGTTGGTTGTCCTCCATGCTTCCCATATGGAGGAGTTATCAGGCACTCAGTTGGTGTTTTTCATAGACACAAAACACTGCAGCAACAAACCTGAGGTGGTAAAATTCAGACTGAAACGATAGTATAGAAAGGCATGTGTTACTGACATTGTGATTCATACCAAGAGACTTTATTACATGAGGCATAAACAAAAGGAAATGTTTACAATACTAAACGGAAAAGAAAACAAACAAAGAACAACTTTCATGTTTCAAGTATTTAAATAATTCAAGTAATTAAATAATTATTGGTAGATAATTTTTTCATTATGCATTATTTTTTAGGCATTGTGTAGTCCTACATAAATTCCGGGAAATCCTTCCACCAGCAATGCCTTCCAGTACCTATACTGTCCCACCTTGTGAAGTTGTAGAAATCAATTACAAGGCAATTTTAGCTGGCTGTGCATATCAAATTTATAGAAGAGTTTCTCATGAAACTAAAATTAAAATTAAAGTAACATTTCTGCTCTGAAGCCACTCAAAAAGAGGTGAATTTTAATACAGCAGCTCTGCTATCTGTAAGAATTTGTAATAACAAGCCAAAATTAAAACTGATAGAAAGGGGGAAAAGGGTTAAAATGAATAGCTGTAGTATACTACACTGCATCTGATTTCACCTGTTTCAGCTCAAACACTATTACAGGGTTTTTTTTTAAAAAAAATTTTATTAATCTCTGAAAATGACAGGTGTCAAGAGCCTTTTGTAATACACATACAAAAAACTTGCGGTCAAGAGGTCATATCACTGCAATGTATGAGGCAGTAGCCTTCTCTCTTGTGGTATTTTCCTTGTTTGAAGTGTTTCCAATGAAAGATGCTTTCTGAAATGTGCATCAGTAAAATGATCTATTTGGGAACAGCTTTACATGGTAAAGGAAGCCGTGAGAATACTTCGGTATTGTGTACATCTTCTCTCTTAACAGTTGTATGTCCAGAACTCTCGGATGCCATAAAGCACACAAAAGATACATGGTTTGCAGCAGCATATGTGGTTTGGGATTGAATTTTATGAATACTATTCTTGTAGTGAAAACAATTTTATAAATATTGTTCTCATACTTAAAGCATTTTTTCTAATTTTTTTCTTTTTTCTTTATGTTCTTTAAAGAGAATTCTGATGCCTCTATATTTCAATAAGAGATGTTTCAGTATTTTCTGTGATTTCTTCATTGGCTTTTAGCACCACAATCCATAAGAAGATTAATGTAGTGTGCAAAATAAGGTGTTTATATATACACAGAGAAAACAAAAATGGAATAGTTTTAAAACTTACTTTGGCATGCTTATAGTAAGATAGGTTTTATTTTAAGGCACAGTGGATGAGGGCAGTTTCAGAGGCTCTCCTTGAGCTCTGTGAGCTTACAGCTTCACTTTGTATTTAGGTACGTCAAAGCTTGGGGACTGTACTTGCTTGGGCAGGTATTTTGAGTCAAATTATGTAATATGCTACATAATCATTAAGGAAAAAAACCCAAAACAATAGTGGTGAAGGCTTTGAAATTTTATATATAAAGTTAGATTTTGGAAATAGGTCTTATTTTGACACAAAGTGACCCAAGTGGTTTGGCCCAGAACCTTTTGAAAGAGTTGTTCAATGTGGCAATACTGCTAGAGGCTATTTTCGATTTTTGTCCAATTGATTTGGGTAGGGGTAAAAAGGGAGATTAGTGTCAAAGTTGCACTGAAGTTTTAAACCAGCTTTTAAACCCACATCATAGTAAGGTCCCTAAATAAAGATCTATGAAATGTGGATTAAAAGAAAATTTCTTTTTAAATTTATTTACTGAGCCAGTAAATTGCTTCTCAAGTGCCCTGAGGGGAGGAGGAAGTGTTCACTCAGCTCTTCTGTGCTCCAGCATTGTGCATAGGAAGGACTGAGGGATGCAAGGAGTGTATGCTTTTAAAAAGTGAAGTTAGATGGGGAATGTTTTTTTCCATTTCTGACAGAACCAGCTTTATTGTGTTCCTTTGGACCAGGATGAAGAACAGTACTGCTTGCATCACATAGGCTTTGATACGGGAAAGTTCTGCAAGATTTACTGCAGATCGGTAGGAAATGATACTTTGATTTTAAAAATAATTTTCAGAATTTCGTTTTCCTTTTGAGTGGGCTTGTGCAGCATGTTTATATGCGTAGCAATTGAGAATTTAAAAATAGTTGCCTGCTAGTCTTTATTGAATTGAGAGAAGGGAATGGTGGAGACAAGAGGAGTCCAGAAAAGAACTGGGAAAAAGATATATTTTTAAGGTTTAAAGTCCTGAGTAACGCAGTAATTTATGATGAAAGAACAGTATTGGTAGGACACTGCATATACAGGATAAAAAAGACAAATTCTCAGGAAATAGGGAATTTTAGATGCAGGGGATTATGAAGCCAGAGAATGGAAGAATGGAAGAAAGTTTATTGAGAATAATGAAGTGTAGAGGAATCTATATTGCAAACAGTATTAAAAAAAAAAATAAAATACTCACTATTCTGCTTTCATTCCATTATTTACTGAAAGCTTTGTTTTCAGTAGTTTGAGCAACAAAGACTAATAACAAGTATGAAAAAGAAAAATGTAAGTCAATGTCTGGCAATGAACGTTTTAGGAATTCCACTGTGTTTCTGATTGCTGTATAAAGTGTGTTCCTTGCTGTTATCTCATTTTATGGTATTCCCCAGAACACAAAATGTTAGGTGTCAAGATCATAGAAGAGAAATAGAGATGTTATGAACTTCTATTCCTACTTAAACAGCCTATCTCTAACAGGCAGCTGAAAATTATTATTTTGATGCATTTTTATGTATGGTGATTTTTAGGGTGTAAAGCTACAGGGCTAGCTGGTGGGATGGGAATGAAAATTAGAGTTTACCTTTGTGTTTCATGAGGATGAGCAATTTGAACAATAGGCCAATTTGAAACTCAATTGTGATATCTTTGCCAGTATTAAATGTGTGATCACCACTTTGGTAGCTGCAACAGGAAAAGGAGAGGTTATACACAGAAATGGTGGTTGCATTTTTTAGCTTTAACTGTTTTTAAATAGCAGAGTATCAGAAGCCGTATGTAACAAGGTAGAAAAACCCCCAGTCATAAGGACTGGCTATGGTAGTTGCTAAAGGAAAGGCAATGCATAAAGGTCAAAGGAGTAGACAGAGACAAAAAGAGATTTACAGGAACAGGAGAGAAGAATTTGCAGAAGGCAGAATTAAAAGTTATCTTTGAATTGATAAAATTATCCAATCTGTGAAGATAATGAAAATACGGCATTGAACAACTAATGAGCAACAACTGCAATATGTGGTAAATACATAGATACAGTATTCTAACTTCAGTAATGGAGAAGACTTTCTTCTGACATCTGTTATGATATTGTATTGATGTGATGGTCTTGTATTAATTTTGTGCTCCAGTCTTCAGAAAGTTTTTAGTCTGTCAGCCTAGGACACAGGTTCTGATGTCAATGGCATTAAATAGCTAAGGCCAAAGTTACTGTATTTTGCTGTACCCTGGAAGTGTATGTAGTTAATTTTTATAAATAATGAAGATTGGCCTGGAAACTTAGGTTCATAGCCATGATTCACTTAGTAGCAGTGCATGAATAAAGGTTTACAGAGTTATAATGAAGTATAGATAGGAAAGCAATAATGTAAATAATTGGGGTCTTTGGCATGTAAATAAAGTATGTAAGAAGTGGTTGAGACTTTTTTTCCCAAACTTTGGATGTAGAGCTTCTTTACAGTATTGGATGGAGTAGCATAGGGAGTTGAAATAATCTAATCTGAGGTAGACGAATAAAAACCTGGGCAAGTGCATTCAGTACAACCTCTCTTCCAAAATATTGAAAGCTTTCAAAACCGAATGTGCCCGGGAAGATGAAGTGTTAGTACTTCCGAGGGCAGCATCTTAGGTCATTAACGTGAGACAGGGAGGTGTGCAACTTTCTTTGCAGGGGCATAAGTGGGATCCAGGTAGTTTTTGTTTCTTGTCCAAATGATGCTGTAATGTGACATTTTTCAGTAACTTCTTTACTCATTCATTAGTCTGGAGCATTCATGCTGTTTATCTTCATTTTGCAGAAAGTAGGAAACTGTTACTGTTTACCAACTTATTTATTCTAAATATGAATTTTTATACTGCAGAAGTTGAACATGTGCATTGAATCAAGGTTTTAAAATCATGGCTCAATATTCTTGAGTTTTTGAGATTTTTCTTTTCTTAGTAACAATTTTCTGAAGGATTATAAAACAGTAATAAATTAATTTATTTAAATGGCTTAAATGAGAAGACAGTGAACAGGCATATAGATCCAGTCTGGTGTAACTAAAATACTTCGGAATCAGTTTCAGATTCCCCTTTGTATTACACCATAATTCCTACACAGAAGAAGGTTTTGGGAAGTAATGGTAATTCAAAAGTGAAACATAAAACTCCATGGCTAATTGTATTTCTTTTTCCGTGATGTGCTGTGGCTCGTTGATAGGCAGGACTGGAAAAATGTTTGTTTTGCTTTTATTTTTGAACTAAAGGTTCACAAAACTGGAAGATAATCTGATAATGTAACTTAAAGGGAAAAAAAGAAAAAAGAGTTAATGCTCCCTTATGTTTCATCTTCTGGAGTTTTTCCAGTTAAAGTAGTGATTGTTCCAATTTTATCATACTCTGAGCTAGTAATTTTTTCATGGATAAATATTCCCAAGTTTTCATAAGCAGACTACTTGGTTTGGCAGCACTGAGTTTACTCATGTTTTTAATTCAGAAATGTTAGTGGAATAAGCAGCCAGTAACAAAGTTGAAATTAAATATATTATTTAATTTTAGAAAAATACCCACGATCTGAGAAGATATCTAGTTAATTTCTAGCTTAAAATTACCTTAAAATCCTTGGAAGGATGACTTCATACTTTTTTTTTTCTTTTTAATATTATTGCTAAAAATAAAACAAGTAAGATTGGCATATTTTACAGTCTTCTTTAGTGCCATTATCTCTTAATATGAATACTGGAACATTTTGTGTTACAGGTTTCTTTTCAAAGTGAAAGGAATATTTCTGTCCATTAACAGAATTGGAGGATTTTTTAAAAGTTGTATAATATTCCTTAAAAGAAATCAGTACATCTTGTTGCTGAAGCAAATACATATATACTCTAAGGCCTTGCAAAACAAATATCTAGCATTGCATGGTAATTCAAAGAAACAATGCTGTAGGAAAGAGTAAACAGAAAAAGTAACTTAGAACAAATCATCAGTGTAGTATTTTTATGGTGCTGTGTTTATCTGCATGGTTCCACATTGTGATTGTTGATCAGATCTGCCCATATTAAACTATTAGGGAGCATCTGAAGAGGGCAATGAAGATGGTGAAGGGCCTTGAGGGGAAGCCGTGTGAGGAGTGGCTGAGGTCACTTGGTCTGTTCAGCCTGGAGAAGAGGAGACTGAGGGGAGACCTCACTGCAGTTACAACTTCCTCATGAGGGGAAGAGGAGGGGCAGGCACTGATCTCTTCTTGTGGTGATGAATGACAGGACCCAAGGGAATGGCCTGAAGTTGTGTCAGGGGAGATTTAGGTTGGGTATTAGTAAGAGGTTCTTCACCCAGAAGATGGTTGAGCACTGGAACAGGCTCCCCAGGGAAGTGGTCACAGCACCAAGCCTGACAGAGTTCAAGCATTTGGACAAAGGTTCATGTGGTGTGACTATAGGGGATGGTCCAGTGCAGAGCCAGGAACTGGACTCGGTGATCCTTGTGGATCCCTTCCATCTCAGCAAATTCGGTGATTCTGTGATTCTCCTCCTGGCATCCAGTTCTGTGTTACCATTTTGTTGAGGCAATCTGTGGCTATTTCAGTAGGAATGATTTATGCTTCATTCCGGCTGCTTAGGTTATGTGAATCAATTTTATTCAGGGATGAATAGAGACTATTGATTTTAAAGGGCTTTGTATCTTCTCAGCACTTTTTAACAGTCTCTTGTTTGGGTGCCCTAGGTTTAGGCACCTAAGTTTGAAATCAGTGTCCTAGATACATTTGCAGAAAGGGCTTGATGGTATTGGTTTTTAGTTAATTAGTTTTTAGTTTTTTTTTTTAGTTAATTGGTTTTTAGTTAATCGAGTTTTAGTTGCTGAGCTGTTTTATCCAGGCAAAATAGGCAAAGTGATTCTCATAACTTCAGCATAGATGCAGCACAGGGTACCAGGAAACTCCTGTGCTCTTACCAAAAGGCTACATTTTGTCAAAACTTCACTCTGGAAAAATGAATTCTGTCTTAAGAGTAACTCTGAGTTTGAGTTTTTTGGCATTGAAACATGATCCAGACTTCACAGTCAGTTTTGGATTCTCCTTTGTATTACACCATAATTCCTACATAGTGGAAGTTTTTGGTGTGTAATGAAAATTCAGAAGTGATACATAAAATTCCGTGGCTAATTATATTTGTTTACCATGATGTGTTGTGGCTCGTTGATAGGCAGGACTGGAAAAATGATTGTTTTGTTTTTATTTATGAAGAAGGTATTTCATCATGCCCAGTAATTTATTCCATTAAATTATATAACTCTTTTGTGTAAGACTTGATTAACAAAGGCAATTTAGGGTAGAGCTGGGATTAGATTTCAGAAGTCAACTTAGTTTGTAGGTCAGTCTGTTTCTGGTTAATAGCAAAAGTTAATCAGCATGTTATCTGGAGATACAGAGGCATAGTTTTACTTTTTCTAAGCCCAGGTGTGATTCCTGACTTGTGCTAACTATGCTTGTCTAAATTTACTTAACATATCTGTGGCTTGAATCTTGAAAACAGCAGTTCTAGGTGTGTTCATATTCATGAGAGTATCACAGTAAACCTAAATTAAGTAAACTCTTTAGAAAAAATGGCCAGGAAACTTCAGCCAATAAAAAAAAAGTGAGTGTATTTACCCCAGACTACAGCAATTTTGGTGAATGGTATTTTTACTGATTATAACCCAAGCATCAGTATAAATTTCTGATTTCATGTCTACAAATGTCTTTGAAAAGTGGTCTTGATAAAATACCATGGTTAAAATTCTGTCATGTTCCTCAGTCATAGTCTTCAAAAGAAATAAAGATAACAAGTTAAGCTTGACTTCATAGTTTACCCTCCAAATATTTGTCATTTTCAGAAGTCTGTGTGCTGAGTATTTTAATTTTGTTGTGACTTGGACAGGGTTGGCATTATTCGATTTGTTGGTTCATAGCAGTTACCAAGCAGTGACGAGAAATATTAAACTAAGTGTTTACTAAGCATTCTTTAAGTCTTGATCATTTGCAAGAAGGCAGCAATAGCAAATGGCTGTGATACAGACACTATTGCAGTATTTCCAAGGTAAATCCAAATGAACAGAATAAAAATACTAGATAAAAAGCACTCCTATTTAGAATCTGTTCCAAAAGTTCTGCAATTTTAAGCACATTCTGTTAGCATCCTCAATACATTGGTATGATAAAAACAATTTTATGTGACAATAGTAGCCTTCTAGTACTTGGCTACTGTTCTGAATTAAAGTACTTGTTATAATTTTCTATTTGACTAAATATATTCTGCTTAAGTACTTTGCTATATATTTAAAGAAATATATTTGTTACATATTTAAAGAAATGTTCCATAGTTCGTTGACTGTGAAGCTGAAAAACAGAATAATTTGTCTGCTTAAAATAACTATTTAAAATTTATCTCTCTCTCAGATAGCCACAAAAAAGATTGAATTATTCAAAATTATGGTTTCTACCACATGTTTGAGTGTTGAATGTGTGTATCAGTTTCAAATTTGATAGCCCAAATGAGAGTAATTCTTCTGTAATTTCAGTATTTTTTGTTTCATTTATTTTATGTAGTTGTCTTTGGCCAGATGAGTCATGTGATATTGCTAATAGCTTCAAATGTAGAGAAGAAAATGTACAAAGTGGCACTTATTAATTAACGGTCACAAACTAGATGATTATGAGAAGATTCTACTCAGCTGCCTAAGTAAGACAAATGCAATGTATTAACACTGAGAAAGCTGCTGTCCCATTATATTGCAAGTCTGATGTAGACACAGAAGCAAGGAGTTTCATATTAAGACTATTTTATTCCTGTGTTATTATGGCTGTATAATGTAGCTAAAGAAGTCATAAGACTTTATGATTAATTTAATCTCAGTTTACAATTGTTTCACTTATGTTTCAGTGAAGGAAACATAAGGAAGCAGGGATTGAGGCTGCTGTAGATACAATTTTTACTATGCTGTGTTACCCTAAATACTGTAGGTGTAACTTCAGAAAGCCTTAGGCAGACTATTATGAATCTAGCTAATTATAATATGTACTTCAAAATAGACTGAATTATTATTATTTCACATTATTATGTGAAATATATGTTGTGCGTATAGGATTATGCCATCTCAGTTTATGTGTGGAATTTTTGATCCAGTTACTACATTGCCATTACTAATACAAGCAGACCCTTTCAACTGAAGAGTTATTAAATATTGAAATGTTCCAAAGATACTATGTGAAATTCAATGTTTAATTTTGCATAATATCTTCACAGAAATATTTCAACTGTTTTATATTTTGAGAAGATACTAAAATGTATGATCTCAATATTGTATGAGCTTATAGCTTGACAAATTTCAGAAATTCTATTTAAGGCATATACAATCTCTCTATTTTGCTGTATGGATGTGGACCTAAAAGATTGAGAGTGTTGTCCATGGCTGTAAAGTCATCTCCTTTTAAATGTAAATTTCAGAAATTTATCAAACTCCACATCAATTACTCCATGCAGGCTTAACTACGTGCAAGAATGCACTCAGAGTTTGGATTCTTACAGCTGACAAGACTCATGAATAAAGCAGATAAATAAATGAGGAGAGATATAAGAAGTGAACAAATTATTAGAAAATTAAGAATCTGTTATAACCAATGTGCGTAACTTAGGGAAAAAACAAAACAAACAACCAAAAAACAAACCGCACACAAAAAATAATCAACAAACAAAGAAATCATAAACAACACAAGATTGTACACAAAACCCTCACTTCAAAATCTTCAGGTAGATTTTTGCCCTAAGTTTCACTTAAAGGCCAAATTTCACCCCATCCTCTCACTCCTAACAGACAAGCCACAGTAAGACCCAATATTAAACTAGACTAAGATAGCTCTCCTGTTTTCTATAAATCAAAGATGTTCACATAAACAATTACCAGTTTGTGGCAGACTGCCAAGTGTTTATTTCTTACTGTAACTACCAGTGATCATCGTGGGGATTGTCATGCTTTTCCCTCTTGGAATGCACATTGCAGAGTAATTGTGGTAACAGCTTATTCACAGCTTGTTAAGTCATATTTGATTCAGGGAAATATTTGAGTAAAACAGGGTGTCTCCAACGTATATTTAATGAACACAGCAGACAACCAGACTTCAGTACTATGGTAATAGACTTATTCATCTTGATTTGGGAAAATGACTTGGGTTAAATGCTGTCTGTGGTTGAACACTCATTAAAACCATTAGAAATGTTACATCGAATCATAGAGAGGCTTGAGTTGGGAAGGACATTAGAGATCATCTAGTTCCTGCTGCTGTGGACAGGAGCTGCTGTGGACAGGAGCTGTGGACAGGAGCACCTTTCACCAGACCAGGTTGCTCAAAGCTTCATCCCACCTGACTTTTACCATTTCCAGGAAATGGGGCATCCACAGTTTCTTTACAGACCTGTTCCAGTGCCTCAGCACCTTCACAGTAAACAATTTCTTCCATGTACGTAATGTAAACCTACTCTAAGTTTTAAGTAGTTCCCCTTATCACTACATGCCCTTATAAATAGATCCTCTCAATCTTTCTTGTAGGCTTCCTTCAGGTACTGGAAGGTCACAGTTAGATCACCCCAAACACTTCTCCAGGGTGAACAATCCCAATTCTCTTAGCTTTTCCTCATAAGCAAGGTACTCCATCTCTCTAATGATCTTAGTGGCCCTTGACTCAGTGAAAAGTTTGAGAAAATAATTTATTTTTATCTTCCTTGTCTTTAATAGCTTTAGGATTTTTCTGTTCTCCCTGTTCACCAATTCACCAACTTTGATTTTTGTGAGATTTTGGTAATAGTATTGCAAATGAGTGTCAGCTACTTAAATTGTTTCCTCTGTAGTAGTAATGAGCATTATGATACAAATGCTCTGATACCTCAATTAGTATTTAGATTGGACTCATAAAACTTCTTAAGGAACCATCATCTGTCTATCAGGGGAAAAAACATAGCATACATGTGAGGTTAGCCCAGCCAGTGTTGTGGTTGACTAAATGATTCCTTTCTGATCAGCTGTTGCCTAAGAGGTAATTGTCCTTTGGGTTCAGGATTCTCATGGGATGCATTCTTATCCCTTCTAGCTACAAGGCAAAGTGAATCTCAAAATCTTAGCTTGTGCCTCTTTACTTATAAACCATTTTAAGTAGCTGTATGTATGTTCTGACCTTTTTTAGAAACTTTGTTGGAAAACTCTTGTTAGAAGTAAAAAACTTATGATCAAACACAAACATATCTTAATCTAACCACAAACATAAGCTAACACATAAGAAGTATCAATAAGCTCTTTCTTTCTCATACTATGAGATACAGCAGTATTCAAACAGGTTTGCATTTTTAAAATGAGTAATCTTTCATCTATACCAGCAGGATGATGTTTGGCCTACAGCTTCCTCTATGTTTTTGCTTGTTACTGGCAAATAATTCTGTATGCAATGTCCTCCCTGAAAAACAGTTGGAAGTTTATTTTTTGCATAGAAAACATTGCTAAACATTTTATCAAGATGTCTAGTGGTTTTAGTAACTGAAAGTGTACTATTTTCAAATGTTGCCTGAGAGTCTGGTTTGATATAATTAGTCATTTGTGTTTAAATATTTTATTGTGATGCTATTAATCATGATCTTTTTCACTGTTTCTTTTCAAAAGAGCCACAGCACTTCTCAGGGTTAAGCACTTGTAAATGGTGATAGTTGCTAATAGCTCAGTGCAAAAGGCACTATCAGTGGTATGACAGAAGTAGAAATTCAGAGCTTTCTCTTGCATCATCTTCAAATCCAAAACAGCCTCTGAATTAAAAAATCGGGGACAGATGTTGGTCAGAATGTTTAGATCACCATAAAACAAGCAGGGTAGATCTACATCTCCTCTTGAATTGACAGCATCCTTTATTTTGGGGAGATTTTTTTTTTGCTTCATTTACACAGAAAACAGCATCGTTTCAGACCAGCTATCCAAATTAGAACAGTCCAGGGCATGACTGTTCGTTGATTTCCTATTTGATTAAGAGTAAGCAAAAAATACAGAACCCTTTATTTAAAATTAGGCTCTTTGAAACCCTATTGAAGAGGATCAAGGGAAGCATTAGGAATATAACGGTGGTCTCTTGATCTGCCTCATTAGTTCAATGGTATTTCAAAAGTGCAGTTTTTAACAATATTGTTTGCACATGTTTTTGGAATTCTAATCAAAAGATAAATCGATCAGCAGTAATATCTTGGATGTAAACCCTGCAGTTTGAATAGCTAGCCAGAAATTGCCCATACTTTCCTTGATATATCTTTAAAACAATTGCTGTATGATGGGGTAGCAATCATTGCAAGGATAAGAGGACGTAAAAATATACTTTTTTTCAGAGTCATAACAATAAAACATGGTTGGACTTGTACTCTTTTGGTAATAAAACTGATTTCATGTACAAACAACTCAAGAGTAGTTTCATCTTGGGTATTTTTGCTTAAGAAATCAAGTTACTAATTGCACTTGGCAAATTATTAAGGCTTTCATCATTAAACCAACACAGAAAAAAGTATTTTCTGCCTACTAGAATTTACTTCATATGAGAGAAAACTGGATTAATATACAGCAATTACTGAAAAATATTTTATGTTGTAAATAAAAATATTGTTAATTGTGAAGAACATACACAACTTCTCAGTAGCATTGTAATAGGTATAACTAGAAGTATTAGAGAAATTAGGTTATAAAGTACTGGTTTTAATTAGATACCTTGTATTTTATGAAAAAAAATGGTTGATTGATTTTTAACCTTTTTTAAAATTTAATTAGTCAAATGAAAGAATAAGAATGCATGTGAAAGCAGATTTTCTAGCCTAATTTTACCAAATGCCCTTCTTAGAAAGTATAAGTAATAGAAATATTAGTATGAGATTCTGTTAAGAATGACATAGTATAACATCATTTCCCTTAATACTAAAGAATTTCATTAAATAAAACTTTCAATCTTTTCACTTACAGGTCTTTCAAAGAGGCACTTTGTTTGACTTTGAAATGTGCTTTACAGTAGAGTCAGCTCTCTGCTGATATTAGGGGATTTAAACATGAATAAAGATCAGTAAGCACAAATTATGAGTGAATTCTGAATTAAAATACAGCAAGTATTGTGGTCACCATCCTATCATGAGTGGGTTATGTTTGCAGCTTTTTGGTCAGAAAATATATTACAGCCATCCTGAGATTTACCTCAATATTTCCATTTCATTCCATTTCATTCAATTTCTTTTTTTTCCTGTTACTTTCTTATAGTTCCCTTTCTTTTCCTTTCCATTTTCTATTTCTCTCAGAATTGTCATGAAGTTTATGCTTGAAAAACTAACGATCTGGTTTAAATCTTAGGAAGGTAGGGAATAATCAATCAATCAATCAATGAAGCAAACAAAAAGCCCAAGTCACCACCAAAGACCCACAAACAGAAAAATGAAAAACCAAAACAACAAAACCATGGAAACTAGTTTGTGTGGTACCTGATTCTGCTTGGGGCAGAAGACAAGGCTTTGCTTACTCTTTATTAAACTTGGTCCATTTCTAGATATATGGCCCTTTAATGCTTCTAATGACAGTTTTGCAGGATTGTTAATACAAGAATTAGAATATATTTTATTAGGCATTGATGAAATGATCAATAATTCTGCTCTTTGTCGTGCCATTTAGAATACCTGTCATACCAAAAAAAAAAAAGTAAAAAGATATTTGAAAAGCTACATATATTTTTTTTCTTTATATTAGCTGCTGAAAATTGACATGCATTGAGTTTTGTATGTAGTAGGATGCATACTACTGTATTCCAATTCTTTCTTAGGAAGACATACAAGAGATCATTATCTTTCTTAAATATATATGGATATATTTACCTGTTTAAGACCATGTGAAAAGAATAAATAAAATAAAAGCAGGAAGAGATTTTCTGTGTTACAAGGAATTTGAAGGTTCATGTGCGACTCAGTTGAATGTTGCAATCCTTCTTAGCTATAGATACAAGCAGTACTTTTAAAAATATTGCTTGGATGTGATGTGCTATTGTAACTATTTGTATTATTGGGCCTTAAAAACTTATTCAAGTTCTTGATCCCTATTGAGCAAGGTATTGTAGGAGTACAATGAAGGGACAGTTTGTTTCCTAAAGTGCTAAGAATGTTGTGTCTTTGAAGAGGTTTTAGTAATAATAGAAAAAAACAACTTCAAATACCCTCCAGTATAACTGATTACTATTCAGTGGCTGTAGGGTCATCTACATTACAGTAGTGTTCTTTACACCACGGGTGATTTTTCTGGAGTAAGTCAAAACAATGATGCAAATCTCTAAAATCATATCAATTGTTACTCAAGATAACCTTACAGTATTGTCTCTATCTGGATATGTTTTTACCACAACTGCTGTGCTAAAAAGCATTTTGTTTTTATGACTTTTTATGATGTTTTCACCTTTTTTCTCCTTAGAAAGGTTCCTCACCTTACCATTAGCTTGGTCTGACCATGAAGAAGAAAATTACATAAATACACTTAGTAGTTTGATTAGAGGACAACTTTCTGGCAATAACATGGATGACTCAGATTGTGTTTCCTTGCTGTCAACTCCTTGCCCTATTTTCACATATTTTTTGAGGGACTACATAAAAGGCTGTGGTTGCTGTGCTGTCCGAGATGGTAGGAGCCCTATCTCTGTGCCTCACCTTGCAGTTTTGCTTTCACATTTACTTTTTCACTTGTTTTTTTTTTTTTTCAGTTCTTCTGTTCTAAGGAGTCCTATTCACTCTTCTTCCTGAAACATTGGCCAAGTTCTGATGGCTCAGTCTTTTTTCCTGCTTATGAGACAATTGAAACACAGCTCCCCTTCTTGAACCTGGCATTGGAAACTGGAAAAGCAGTTTCCCTTTTTCTCCAAAGATATAATCTACTATTAGAGAATAAAACACTTTCCAAGCTGTACAGGAAAAAATAATGTGTACCATTTTCTCTGGTGTATGGGACATGTAAGTTATGCCTCTATCCTGGTTATGTTCTCCTGCAACTTTCAAACAGCATAAAAGGGGCTATGTAAATGAAAAAATAACTTAATGAGAAAGGAGTATTCCTTCCTCCATATTAAGCTCCTAGAGAAAAATCCTTGTCTTCAAAACTGCAGTTGTATGCTTTTTTGAACTGATACAATGTGCCAGCTTCATTGCACAAGTGGAAATACTTGTGATACAAATACAATGGTGATTTTTTCAAAGAGCATTACATAAGGCTAGTCAAGGTAGCAAGGCTCATGGCTTGCAGCTCAGGGGAGGAAATTACTTCATTAGCACACCAGTGCTTCGTTCATGTACTACTAAAGAAAAGGGAGCATTTTAATGTTTCAAAAGAATTATAGTTATCTTCTCTGCAAATTAAGGAAGCACATTATGTATCATAAACTCTGTACATTTTCCCAACTAACAGAACACCTGTGGTCACTCATGGGTTATGTATGCCTTATTGCAGAACTGCACAGCATTGAAGTTTGGAGACTTTTTTTTCCCTGAAAATTGAAACAATTAAAAGAATTCCTAGTTCTCCAACTGTTACCTATTAACAGTGTTTCTAAATCTCACCTACGGTCCAGGCAGTGATTGGGTGGCTCCTATTTCCACCCCTTTCCTTTTGAAGTTTGCAGTATAAAGCAATCCTTAATGTTGCATTTGGATTTGCTGAGTGCTCCAGCACCCTGATCACTTCATTGATTTCTGTCTAAGGCTGAGGAAAGAGAATGGGTTTTGGTTTTCCTATTAACAGACCTAATTTTTTTTTATTATTATTATCTCTGTGTTGAGTTTGGCATGCCATCATTGGAAATGCACATACCATGTTAAGATGTACTTCAGTTAATATGCATGAAACCAGGATAGTTGATTGCTAGTGGAAGATACTGATTAATATGTAAAAAAAAGATTGTATACCTTTAAAAAACCCAAGCTACCTAGCTATAGTTAGTGCTTCAACACATGCCTAGTGTTAAGCCTCAACCACGTCCTGGATTTTTTCCCTCCTAACTTCGAAGAATTCAAACTATTTCTTATCTCTGAAACACCTTGTTCTTCAAGGGGAATTTTGGTTACTTCTGTATCTTTTTAAGGTTTTCTTATTACTGGGGATACAGGAATTTCAAGTGATTTTTTCAAAGAGCATTACATAAGGCTAGTCAGGGTAGCAAGGCTCAGGGCTTCCAGCTCAAGGGAGGAAATTGCTTCATTAGAGCACCAGCACTTCTTGCATGTACTGCTAAAGAGAAAGGAGCATACTGAGAACTATCTCAACCATGCATTGACAAGCCCAATTTTGCAAGTTGACCAGAAAGATCTTCTTTTGAAGGAGTAGCCCATTGCCAGCCACCAAAGAAAGGATTACCATCATCCTCACAAGCTGCTTCAAGGCAAGACACCAGCATACTGCTTCTGCTCAGGGTCTACAGGATGAAGCATCACAAACCAGCTAGGAGCAAATACATTTCAGACATATTTTCAAGCCCTACTAACTGCTAAAATGGTATTTCAGATATTATTCATATTTGTTCAGATGCTATTAGGTTTTTTGTGAGAAATCACTTCTGTAACGCAGCTGCCCATTTTACTTGTTTAAATGATGACTGGCAGGTTTTAGAAACTGGGTTCAGAGAATCATGGATACAAATTGCATACCTGGATCACTGGGCATTCAGCCTGTAAATTATGTGAGGTAGGTACTCTTTTTAAAATCAATAGCAAAAAATATACACAATTTGATTAAATAATATTGTATATTCATTAAAGCTGTTTTTTATAGCTGAAAGCCTTCTTGCTGGAGCTCACAACAAAATTGGTTGCTTGAATCCTAATTATTTTCCCACTTTTAATTAATGGGATAAATTATTGTTGTGATGCAGTGTTTTATTTCATAGTAGAGAAGTGTTTCTAGTTCAGCTGAATTACATATGCTCTTACAGCAGTACTTGTTTCACCTTTGTTGCTTCTTATTTAAGTTAAGAAGTTCTAGTCCCGCAGTCTTTCAGCCAGGTAGTGAAGACAATATTATATTATTTAAATGACCAGTCACAAAACACAAGTGTCTCATAAATTAACTGTGAAACCAATTCAGCAAATACTCTGTAGGTTGGAATTTGTTTTCTTAAACTATCTGGGAAATCTTTGGTAATGGCATATGTATTAGTGAACTGGACAAGCAGTTTTTGGTCATCAGATAGCATTATAACATAAATAATTGAATGAGTGTTAACTGTGATTCATCAAACAACAAGAAATTCTTAGCGAAACTTATAATTCATCTACCTCTGATAGTTATATTTAATAGAAAATACACATATAGCAGTAATACATATGCACTCACACCAGCCCTCCCAGTTCTTACTTCATTTTTTTGAAAACAAACGAAATGTTTTCTGAAATGTTTCGTGAAACCTTCATTTTAAGTCCGTGTTTGAAGCAGTAATGTATATTCACTCACATAACTGTGTTTTACTCATGAAACAGAAAAGCAAAAGCACTTCTAGCCCAGTAGCTGTCTGGGTGACATTTCCATAGGGCCTGCTTTCTTCACTAGCCCTTCACTATCCACTAGCTGTAGATGTGGCTCCCCATCGTTGGGGTGGTTATCACAATATTTCGGTGCTGGTGCTTTTAGCAGGATACAGGTTATCAGAGATGTTGTTTATACATGTGAAAAAAAAACCAATATGGAAGCTATACCTCATATTTCACCTGCTGTTAAAACTGAATGCAGCCATTAGATAGGTGGTTATATACTGTACCTTTTGCTGGAGTTTTGGGGAGATGGGCTGTTGCTGATAACCGATGGATGCAATTAAATTGCCATTCTGACCATGCATTTTCAATCTTACTAACAACATCTCCTCTCCCCTCAGTCTTTCTAGTCATAGTCATCTCTTAATATTTTTTATAACCATTTAACTTCATTTTTTCCCATGCACTTTTAGATTTTTTCTTCATATTTTTTTCCTTGTCTGTAGCATCAGTGACCCTCATCTTTTCTGATAAAGATCATAAAGATCATAGACAGTTTTTATAGTTATTTCAGGAGCTCTGCTCTGTCCAATGTTAGTGCTGTCCTGTTCTTTTGCAGGTCTTTGTATATGGTTTTTAGCTTCTTCCAAAATGGAAGTTTCTTAGATAATTCTGTATTTCTTTAACAATTTTTCAGAATTGCTTTTTTGCCTGTACATTCTTTGCATCAGCCAAACCCTCACACCCTAATTTTCCTGCCTTTGGAGGGCAGTTTATGATCTAGCTGTGTATCTTCCCTTTGGCCAGCTATACCTTGTGAAAGATGGAATTTACACAATAAACCTTACACTTACCAGCCTTCCTTAAGACATACTCCTTCCATAGCTTTGACCTTGGTCTATTTTTTCTAGAGAGTCAGTTGACTTCCAAGGAGGACTGTGTGTTCTTCCTACTGGACATTATTTGGAGGAGCCATCCCCATATTCCCAAACTTATGTTAAAAACTTAGAGCAGATCCACACTACTCTTCCTTCTTTGTAAAGGTTTTTCCCTGCAGGCTGAAATTATTAGTGCTTTTTATCATGACAGTTTTAATGGCAGCTTTTGGTACTATTTGTTTGTATTTTTGAAGCTCCACTTAAAATATTGTGGGCCTAAAATCAGGTGTAATTCAGTAGTATTATATCATCCTAACCACTGATGAACTTGAGACACAGAGGTGTGAACTGAGTGTTTTATAAGTCTCTGTTGGGTGTAACTTGCAACTTTGTACATTTCTTTAAATTAGTTTTGTTGTTAAAAAAGTCAGTTTAAAATTATGAAAAAAATATGCTTGTCGTTTGTACAGTTTCATACACATCTTAAAATCAGCACAGAAGGTATTCTCTGCTTTGGAAAGAAGAGGTTGGTTGGGTTTTTTAATGTGAATACTAGCTTGATTATATTTAGACTTCAATTGTAGATGTGGTTCCCAGTTGGAGATGAGGAGTGTAAGATTTGCTCATTTGTTTGTAATTGCATGTATGTAGGGTATGCTCACTGTTTGCTAACACCTTTCCTGACAGCCACGATAAGCTGCTGGAGCTGGCGAGAGAGTTCACCTAGCAGAAGCTGAGAAGATCAAAGGTCATTTTATGAAATGCGAACTGAGAAGCTATAACGTAAACAAACCTGCTCTCAAAGAAGTACTGTTTCCTGCCTACATATACACAACTTTATTCTTTTAGGCTGTAGTCCACACTTTATGCAAATAATACTCACGCAGTTTCCATCTGAACGTGAACAGCAGAGAGGGACTTGAGTCCTGGTCCCTCCAAAATCCATTCTGCCCAATAATTAGGACACCTCTAGGTCGTCTTTTATATTTGTTAAATGAAAAGTGAATCATGGCTTAGGAGGTCTGATAAAAGTTGTGAGATTTTCATTATTGAATATTTCATAGTTTTCTGCTATGGCACATCCAGTATCTCTCCTTTTGATTAGTTTTGGGAAGTGTTGCCCTGAGTTTTAAAAGTGTTAAGTTTTCTTTTATAGTTCTTTTGAAAGTTTTAAAGTTCTCATAAAACTTCTTTAGCTTTCTGATAATGTTTACATATTTCTACTAGAGTTCTCACCCACTGTTCATGTAAATAATAATTGTTTTACATTCTTCTTTTTGGGAGGGGAGAATTGATAGAGTGTTAGTTTGACCAGTGTGGTTAGAGAAGTAGTAATTCCATCCTCCAATCCACGGTCGCCTTTGGAATTCTATAAATACCAGATGTTCAAATAAAACTTGCTCTTTTTTCTCTTCTGAACTTACCAAGCTTCTGTGTACTCATTTCGTGTCCAATAGCAACTGGGAAGTACCTGTTGCATTGAGGAAGTAGTGAAAACCAACTGCCGTGATCCTAAATAGCAAAAAGTAAAAGTAAACGTTTCAAGCAAAGTGCATGGGATGCTGTCATTTTAAATTATGAATAAGAAAAGCAGCATTTCAAGTCTTCACTATTGAGGAAAGCATCAGTGTGATTTCGAACATTCACATGATAAAAACAGTGGTAAATTGGTAAACCCTAAAAGTTTCTATGATGCTGGCAATGGTTATGGATTCTAAAAGGTAAACAGTGTATTTCAAATCTATACAAGAATAACTAAGGAAATAGATCTCTTTGAACTCAATTATATCAATGTTTCACTTTTTTCCCCTGGTCTGTAAAGTAAATTCTTCTTGGTGAGTATTTCATTGAAAGATCCAATAGGAAAACTGGAACCGTTGTTAAAATTGGTGAATATCTCTGAAAATCAGTGTTACTGTTCTTTTCTCTCATCTCTCCAATATTCCTCCTATCTCCATCTAATCACGAGTCTCAGACTGTGCAGCTATTCTGTAAATAGTCATCCCTTTTTTGCTCCTCTTATCTATGGTGTTTTCTTGGTTTCCAAAAGAGCACAATAACTCTAAGCATTCTTTATCTCTCACCTCTTCTTCTGTTTTCTTTGTGATTCCATCACTTCCTTTGTAACTTGAGTCTTTTCTTTCTTGTGCACTTACTTCTTGTCTGTAATCCAGCATGATTTTGGACTTCTTACGAGTTCCCAGTACTTCCACATCTTCCCTTGTCCCATTCTCCTACAATCTCATCTCCTGGATGGTTTTAGCAAACCCACAGCTTTTAATTTCCGCTCTGTCCTTAATGCCAGCTTCAATTGCTGAAAAGTCCATTTTTTTTCAACCACCTTCATGCTCTGTCCCATGCTGCCCCATAAAATCTGCAAATCCACTATGGCTGTTGCTGTTGCTGAACTCATGTCCATGTGGTGTGTACAGCAAGTTCAGCACTGGCTAATCCATGCATAGACTGAAACTTGCATTTATAGTAGCTGGGAATGATTTGTTTTTCCTTGCCTTCTGCTCTTTCCCGCTGTGTTTTTGCATGATCTTCTTATGCCACACATGCACGGTGTCAAATCTAATGGGGCCTTAATTTAGGCATCTACATGTTACTGTTATTAATTAATAACTCCATCCTTTGTTAATTTTGACAACTGCTAAGAGGCTGAAGGGCAATTTTGCTTCTAACCATCTGTACAAATGCAAAAATGAAAAAAGACTGAAGATTGCCCATGGAAGGCAGGTTCTGCAGGCTGGTGCATTAGCACGTAGTGAACTGGTCTGCAGTAGTCAGACATTCATTTTCCCTAACAGACGTAGCCTCTATTTTAGGGACAACAAAAATAGTACTTTTCTTGTGACAAGAAGTACCAGTAACCTTCAAAAGCATATTTGTATTAATCAACTAAAGGATATTGAAGCAGGAGAGCCAACTCAGTGTTCAGGGCAGTAAAGTGGGAGAGCTCTTTCTGTACTGAATAAGAAAGAGAGGAGAATATGTCCGTGCCTTTGACTTCAGTAACAGGCTTCCTTACTCAATAGTAAGGAATTACATGTTTGTATTTATGAGCTTTCTGAGTTCCTTCTGAGTCACCCACATGATGAGTTTTCTTACTAAAACAAAATAGAACAATGGAAATTCCCTCCTCCCCTCTAAATAAACATTCAGTTAGATTAATCAATTTTAATTTTATTCATACTTTAACAATGTATTTCCTGTTTGTTACACCACATTAAGAAAACTGTACTTCATCATATGTTGGTTTATGTCCTTACTTATTCATCAATGTTTTTTGAGCTCTTCAAATAACTCAGGAGAAGTTTTCCATTTTTTCTAATTTTTCATAATAACCTGGTTCCAATGACTTAATTGAGTAGACCAGAAATTACTTCATTCTTCTCTTTCAGAGAAATACTTAGATATAGACACTGGTTGGGATGATATACAAAGACTATCATGCTTACAATGTTACTTCATTGTCTCTTTGTACTTTACTCTCTGTCTGTTCTGCATCTGTTAATGTATTTTGCTAGTCTTGTCCTTGCCTGGTAACCTCCAGGGGGGCAGAGATTGCTAATTTGTTCAGTATTTGCACAGTAACAGCACAAGAGTTCTATTCTATGACTCTGGCATTATGACAATAAAATCACAACAGAAATGCATAGAATCTTATTTACAAAATATAAACTAAATTTAGTTGCTTTATGTGAATAAATTATACCAGAAATCATGCCAGAAATTAAATTTAGAATTTACAATTTTAGAATTTAGAGATTTATAAGCAAGGCAAAAAATTGAAGCCTTTCTTTCACCATAGAAAGGCAGAAAGTTCTCCTTTTTGGCATGTGAGATAAAAGACCTATGGAACTGGACTTGCATCTCAAAATGTATGAGGAAGTTCTGCAGAGCTTAAAATATAAATAATAATTTTGAAGATGTTTTATTTGTATACTTATGATTTGATTTCATTATAGTTGGATTTGAAAGTGAGAAAAAGCTTCAAATTCATTTAGCAGCTAAAATAAGAGTGGAAAACTACAACAAACTTTTTTTTTTTTTTTTCAGAATAGAGTAAATAACTCAGTCATAGTGAAAAATAAGCCGCATTCTGTCAGAGATCAGGATTATCACATAGATGATGAAATGATCTTTACATTTCCTTGTATGGTAAGAATAATGTAATTGTGCTTGCCTTTGCTTGAAGTAGTTAAAGGGACCATTCCTTTGGCACATTTATCAATCTTTTTATTCTTTCACTTCCATAAATGCCTACAGGAACTCTCTATAAAAGGCAACTGAGTGAGCTTACAGTGATAAATTTTTCTTGTTAGGAGAAATTACGTTCACTAACTTGAGCTACTTCAGCATGAAATTGAAAAAGAATCATTTTGTCTTAATTTACATTCTTGATTCAATGAGAAAAATGTAGATTAGTCCAAGAAAACTGTGGAGACATTGCTTTAAAAATCATATGTAAACTGAACTTGCTAACATTTTAAGTTCATCAAATAACACATCTCCTGTATTTATGATATTATTTCCTGTGAATCACTTAAAAATATATACATTTTGGTCTTTCAGATCCGTTTACTGTTTCAGTTACATCTTTATCAACACTGGTATGCATTTTTCATTTCCCACCTAAGCTGTCCACATTGTTCCTTAATCAAAATCACTGGGATAGTGCTGCGGTTCACTAGCCTTAGGAGCTGCTATTTGCCTTGAATAAATTACGTGAAAACATGTTGATT